>NW_021848359.1:117600-130742 GCF_003651465.1 Formica exsecta
TATTTTCACGCGCGATTCGCGCATTTTCTCTCGTAACGACTGCAGGTTGCATTTTGATGGTGGAATGCCGGGTATGATTGTAAGCACGAACGATATCCTGCAAAACATCGATGTAGCGTCGCGTATTTTTGTGCGTAAAATATCGCCACATTCGTTCCTTGAGCGTTCTATTAAAACGTTCCACTATAGCTGCTTTAATATCGGGATTACGAGTTACGCGAAACCGAATATCTTTTTCTTTTAAGAAATTTTGTACTTGCCGTGCAATAAATTCTTTACCTTTGTCGGTCTGCAGGTATACGGGTAGGCGCTCTTTGTTTCTCGAGAATATGCGTTAAAAGGCTTTTACCACGCAGGCACCTGTTTTGTCACGTAAAGGTTCTACCCAAACGAATTTACTAAGTACGTCAATAACCGTTAATAGATATGAATAACCGTCATTATAGCTCTTGAGATTACGAATATCCATCAAATCAGCCTCTCATAAGTCATCGATATTTGCCACGTTATAATGTAAGCGTGGAAATTTTCGACGTACCGGACGATGTAACATGTATGCGTCTTGCGATTTAAGCCAGTCAATGACCTCGTTATGTGTGAAATTCGGTTTAGCGGCTCGCGATAAATTGTCCGTCGCCGAATAGCCGACATAGTGCAAGGGACTGTAATACAATTTTTCGAGATCCATCATTCGAGTTTGCTCCAGTCGAGCAATCCTTTTCTTTTCATTGTCGGAGAATCTGCGTAGCTCGTTAATGTTTTGTCGCCTTCATCCTCGTCGGCGGATACAAATAGCGTATCTCCTTCGGTTTCACTCGTTTTGTCTACCTTACGTCTGTACGACTTTGAACGCTCGGACGAAGTTTTCGGAGTGGAACTTCCGCGTGGTAACACGATTTTAATACGATGTAATCGCGCGAACGTATGTAATAAATCACGATTTCCTATGAGATTGGAGGGTGTACCTATTGTGCAGCAATCGAGCAAACTGAATTCTTCCGGTTGCTTTTACTGTTTTTCTCTCACGTATCGCATCGTTTATAAGTTCCGCGATATTCGAACCCGCTAGGACAGTGCCGTCTATAGTTACGAGTCCTCGTCTATCCCAACTAATCTTAGATGCCGGAATATCGATCAAGTATTTTAATAGCGCACGTGCTTTGTCGCGATAAGTTTTTGGTACGCTGTTGAGTATTTCTTTGATCATTTCAGCCGATTGTGCGCGCTTTTTCCCGAAACTACTACTATTACTACTACTAGCGCTACCGTCACCGCGGTCGCTGCTAATTAAAGTTGACGTTTCCATAAATTCGTTATCGCCGACATCCGAATTCGTGTCTTCGTTATTGTCTCGTATTGTGCTCGTCGTTATTGTCCTCGTCGTTACCCTGTGTATCATTGCGTAAGCGCTTTTTCGCTTCCCGAACAAAGTGAAGATAACGTTGGAGTATTTCCTTATACAATTTCCATCTTTTGTTCTCGCCGACGGGAGTCTCGAGGTTAAGAATACGCCACATCTCCGCGTCGAGTCGCGATAGAGGTGTTCCCGGTGTCCGTACTGAATTATTATTACTATTAACATTTTCCGTATCTGATATTTCCGTATTTTTTTTCGTTGAGTTATCAACCGACGTAACAGATGATATTTCCGGTTGCTGCTGCATTCGTTGCATTCTCTCGAGATTTTCCGTAGATACCAAAACCATTTTCTTAGCCCTCTCCATTGTTCAAAGTACTGGCACAGTATATACAGTAGCGCAACTCTCCCGATTTTGTGTTGGCCAAAACGGAGTGCGCATGCGCGAAATAAGTAAGTTGGACAGTAACGCCATCTAAACTTCTCTCTCACTTACTCTTTTTTTTACTCTTTTCGTTCTCTCTCACACTATTTAAATACCCAATTAAATTCCTACTGCCTACCTTATTTGGCGGAATAGATGACATTACATGTCATTTATTGTACGATCGCGCAATTTATCAAAGTTTTTGATACAAAACGATTACGAAGCGATTACAAATATTTAATATAATTATATTTGTAATTATAACTTTATATACGGCCCGCTACCGCTTCGGCCACCGGACCGCTTGGCAATGGAGAAAACTTTTAGATATGTAAATTGCTACACAAAGTTTGAGTCGCTTTTTCTCGGAACTGGCGGCCTATAGGGTCCTATGGCTTGAGCATGGTATGAGTTTCGGGCACTACTATTACCACACGAAGCCTCATCCCGAACTTCATTTCCCAGCACGTGGGTTCCCCTTGTGAGATTTTTACTCCCGACTGCTGCCAACCGCAGGTTGGCAAAAAACGGAGAGAGTATGCTGGACGCGGTAACCCCTCGCGAAATTCGATTATATTTTTCTTCGATTTTATCAAAGCATTATTAACGTAACCGGTTTTTTGTGTTCTTTTCTCTTCTTTATCTTTTTCACTCGCGACGCATTGTAAACGCTGATACGCATCTTGCCACTCTGCGTAATAAAATAAAATTCTCTCGAATCGAACATCGTACATGATGGATAAATGTCGAAGAAACGTTTTCACGAAAATTGTTTTTTCGCACCCCATAGGTCCGCAGACGATCGACGTCCAAGGATGTTTCCACCGCACATCCATTTTGCGAAATGAACGATTTGCCGTTTACGTGCGCTCTCATAAATAAAAAAATAATCAAGAATACTTAATAACATAAAAATACGCACGCGCATCGAATATGTTTAATATTTATCGTAGATATGTGATGAGTAATAAGCTTATACGCGCTCCAGGGGGGGGGGGGCACCGCGGCGGCCGCATGCTCGCGCTAGCGTTTTCCCGCACGCGTACGAGCGGAAAGCGACGCGACCGATTAGCTGATAAGTAACCGCGGGAACGAAACGAGTAAGCGTATTCGCGCGGATGTGCTCGCGCAGGCGTTTTTCGAGCACTGCTGCTTACGAGCTTATAGACGGTGCTCTATGTGTGCTTATACTAGAAATAAGACGCTCGTTTAACGCTCGGCTATCATCAGATATTAATTTACGATGGAATATTCTATGCACGCTAATAAAGAATTAAAAGAGATAATAGTGAGGGGTAAAAGAAAAAATACTCTGTAATTTCAAGGAATAAAAAGGTTCATGTTTATTGATAATAAATTTTATTTTTTTCGTAAAATTAACAATTGCGTTTTAAAATTGTAAGCACAATTTCATTAAATCCTAGTGAAAGTAATTCTTCGAATACAATATTGAAATATACATCTAAAAATGTTAAATCCCTTATTTGCTTTTGTACATCGCGTTCAATTTCTTGAAAATTATCACTAACTGTGAGTTTTATAATTTCACAATCTATGTAGGTTGCGTGGAGTTTTAATTCTATCTCGTTCATTAAGTAATTGGCGCATGTGGTGACGGTGCTGGTGATGGAAACTAGCTGCGACAATCGAGCATCCACACATTTTGTAATATTTTCCAGACCGAGAAAAGTAGCTTTCTGCATCACGATAGCGACACTGTGAGTTTTTCGTTTTTTCAATGGCGGCTGCGACTGCTCCTCCGTCTCACTATTACTCGCGGATTGTTCCGCATTTTCCTTGTAAGTCACTATCACAGCCCTCGACCCGTAAGCGGTGGTAAATCCGATGGAAATATTGTTGATGATAATCGGACTTGACCTGGTTTTTTTATTTTTGCTTAAGTACAGACATGAGTCTGTAACATATGAATGTTCCATGCTACCTTGAAACTGCTGCCAACTGTCCATATCGAAGCAAATTCCACCGGCATAATTGCCCGTTAATTTAACAATCGGCACGAAGCAGTCTTCGTTTGTCGTTTGCAATCCTACATGTAGCTTCTTAGTACAGGATGAATTAAGGGCATACATTGTCGATAGTAATAAATAGCGCTGTTCGTTTCTTCTATCGATGTCGATCTTGTTGCCCGATTTGCTAATATCGCAAACGTGCGTAGATTTAACAAAGTCGGTTAGATTCTTCCGATTACTGGAAATTTCTTTTGTGGCAGCCATTATTATCACTTTTTGGATAAAACTGAGAGAACACTAGTCACAACAATGTCGAATTCTTATATCGTAGCCGAAATAAAGACTTCATACGGGCAAATTCGAATGAGGGATTCGCATCTTCTCGCGCTGCTTATATATCGAAATATAAAGAAAAGTGAGGGAAAAGTTTGCATAGGCAACTAAATAACAGGAAAAATCGTAATTTTTCATGTTCAATCTTGTTCAACTCGCTAAAAATTACGCGGAAAAACATCTAGAATCATCTAGAAATTAGATTCGTTACAAGGGAAAAATTTTTCTCTAAACTTTTTCTCTAAATACATTTACAATATGTTATAAAGCGTAAATAAATGTTTATAACCTGTGTAATAAATTTTTATAGATTATATTGTAAAGAGATTATATTGTAAAAAATTTTATAAGGGATAATTTTCTAATTGACATAATCCTGTCTCTTCTACGAAAATTTTTAAAAAAGTTTTTCACAACAAAGTTTTTACTTTGGGATTGCTATAACAAAAGTAATAAAACTAAATAATAGTTGTTAATAACGTAATAAAAATAAAATATTTTTTGTCCACTTTTTTCTCAAAAGAAATAAAAAACAGCCGAAATGAAAGTCCGGAAATTTTTTTTTTTTGGTGACGCTCTTTTGTTTTCTTTAAACTAATCTAACTATCTAGAAAGGAAAAATTTTAAATTTTTCAACGGCGTTCCTTTTTGGAAAAAGTGGGGATGTGCGTTTAAATAAATTCTCCGCGACGAAGTAAAAAAGGTATTTTCGAGTTCGACATCGTCCGAAGTAACGCGCGTCGTTCCACGGAAAATAGTGATATCGTGTATTTCGTGGGTGAGTGACAAAAATAGCTGGTCTCATAGAGGTGTTAGGCAAGTGCATAATTATAGGCTCAAATTTGTCGCCTACGTTAAATAGTGAACGCTATTTATCAGCGTTATCGGACGAATCGTCGGAAATAAATTACTCAGTTTTTCGGTCATTTGCGTGCGCTAGTTCGAATACTATACTCACAGTGCTATATAGGCTAGGTTATTTTACCGATTATGCCGAGTTGTTACATATCGCGGGTGAGATAATAGAAATGCGTGAGGCATTTCACCACGAGGAGGAGGATGCAGGCGGTCTTATAGCATTTCTACTATCAAACCATCGAGAAAACCGCTTAAACGGTAAGCAAAATATTTTTATTTATATTGTGCAATTGTAATGTAATTGAATACGCTAGACAGTGATTAATCTAAATTTTCAAAATCATAATTTGTAGATCGAAACACGCCTGCGACTGATGACCGTGAGACTCCCTCCCGGACTCGAAAACGCCCGGCTGAAGAAGAGCTCGAAACAGGACTTTCGGGTAAGTTTCGCGTAAAAAATAAAATAAAAATATTAATCTTTATACAAATTCTATATTCAATATTGATAAAATCTCCTGAAAAACGAACATCGCAACCTTGTAATAACGAGGAAGTAACCGACGAGGATGAGAACGAAGAGGAAGTCGTCGATGAAGAACGCTGTAATCCCTCGTCGGAGACAGAAGATGGTGAAGAGGAGCCGGAGGAGGAAGAGGAGCAACAACGGCAACAGCAGCGTCATAAGGTCGGCAATATTAATTTTAATTACGTAGAATTATTATCGGAAGATACGCGACAATTTTGGAGATTCGGTGTAATCGGGAGAGAAGCAAGTTTCGCGATACGACCGTTACATATAGGTGGACATATTTATCGTTTATTAGAAAACGCGTTCCGCGAAATTCATGCGTATGCGTTAAATTTATGCAAGCCGGGAGATTATGTGGGAATGTCTTTCCATTCGGCGAATTTATCGCAGGGCCCTGCAGGATTATCCTTTCGTCCGACTAGAGATATGTCGTATGAGGATATTTGGAAACTCGTAAGTTCAGTAGCGCAGAGTGCTGGGGGGCTCGATATCGCGGAACACTTTAACATTCGCGTTTTTAATGTCACGGTTCCTTAATGTATTCCCCGTGCTCTCATAGTAGCGCGTATTTACCGCGAACGCGGTAACTTGCGTACGGGAGAATTACATGAAAAATGGAATGCCGTAAGATATCTGCAATCCTCGCTTCAACGTGAGCTAGCGTTACAATTAACGAGGAATTTCGGTATTACGATACCCGAAGAGGGTTGCGGTATTCGGGAAATCGAGCGCTTTCAACGTTATTTTACCGTTGACAATATCGCCATTGTCGTTTATAATTTTAATACTTTTGGCCGCGGCACTAAACCGTTGTACGACGAAATCGCGATAATTGCTTCTCTCGGACGCGAACCCGCGTCACGCTTAAATATTATGTATTACAAGTGTTTGCGTCATTATAATCCTATTATAAATTTAAACGCCGCCGCGGGTTGCAGGAGTTATTGCGTACCGTGCAATAAAGGTTATCGGAACGATAAAACCGGTCATCGCTGTCCGAATAAATGCCTTCGATGTTTCGCTGTGTCGTCGTGTAAACAGACAGATGCGAAAATCATAAAATGCAACGCGTGTAAACGTACATTTTTCGGTAAGGAGTGCTTTGAGCGTCATCGTAATATAAAATCGTACGATGGCAAATCGACCGAAAGTATTTGCAATATCGTGCGATTTTGTGACGGATGCGGTCGTATCGTTAAATCAGACGCGAGACACGAATGCGGCGTTTCTTATTGTAAATTATGCCGTTCGCCGAAGCCTGAAAACCATTCATACAGCCTCTTCGGCGTAAAAATAATTCTTCCGTTGAAGCGTCGTCTTCGTCATCTACGCTGACCGTGCCGACAACGGTTACACATGCCGCGGAGGAGAGTACTTTTAACGTCAAAGAGGCAAACGAACGTGCGTACGGGCACAAAAAGGAACGCGTAGCATTCGTATTTTACGATTTCGAAACACGTCAAGACGAGACGCTCGAAGGTACGATGAATGTAAAAAAACACGTTCCAACCCTTTGCGTTGCGCAACAGATTTGCGAAGTGTGCGCGAAAAAAAAGGACATGACCGTGCGTTGTCGTTGGTGCGGGGTGCGAGAGTTCGTATTTCGTCACGATCCGGTAAAACAATTTGTCGATTTTACAACGCGAACGACAAAATGTTTCAAGCAAATTATATGCATAGCGCATAATGCAAAAGCGTTCGACGCACAATTTATTTTACAATATATTGTTGAAAATCGCAACAATTTAGAGCCTAAAGTAATCTTAAATGGTACAAAAATCATGGTGCTAACGGTGGGACATACGAAATTCATCAATAGTGTTAATTATATGCCAATGCGTTTATCCGAATTACCGAAAGCTTTCGGATTACAGGATACGCTGGATAAAGGCATTTTTCTGCATTTATTTAACACCGTCGAAAATCAATCGTATAACGGTCCCTTACCCGATACTCATTATTATTTTCCGGTAACTATGAAACCGGAAGATCGCGAACGCTTTCTCACATGGCATGCAGACATGAGACAAGAAAATATCGTGTTCGATTTCCAACGCGAGATTGTTCGTTATTGCCGTACCGACGTCGATATTCTTCGGCGAGCATGCATGGCGTTTAGAAAAATTTTCATAGATCGCGGAAATGTATGTCCATTTGAGGAATGCACAACTATTGCTTCGACATGCATGACAGTTTTTCGGAAAAAACTTTTTGCAGCCGAATACGACAGGGGTCATTCCAGCTGGTGGATATAGAAAAGCGAGTAAGCATTCGCGTAAAGCTCTGCAGTGGCTAGTATGGATGGAGCGCGAGCTCGGCCTTTCTGTAAACCACGCAGGACATGCGCGCGAATATCGTACAATCGATGGCACGCTCGTCGACAGATATTACAAAGCATCTGATACTAGGACGACGCAACGCCACGTACTTCAATTTCACGGATGTTTTTGGCACGGATGCACAACTTGCTTTCCCATGAACCGCGATAGAACACTTTCGTCAGCGGATTGCAAGGATACGATCGACTCGCGTTACGAACGAACTCTCGCGATCTCGTGGCGACTTCGACAACGGGGATACCTCGTGACGGAAAAGTGGGATTGCTCTTTCGACCGGGATATACGCGATAATAATCGCGAAATGCGCGAATATCTCGAAAATCATCCGATAGTGGAAACACCTCCGCTCGATCCTCGCGATGCATTTTTCGGCGAATGCACGGGAAATATCGTGACTCGTTATGAGATTACGGGTACGGAGAAAATACGATACGTGGACATATGCTCTTTGTACCCTTATGTATTGAAGACGGGCGCTTTCCCAATCGGTCATCCGGATATTTACGTCGGCAAGGAATGCTTCGCATTAATCGGGAGAGCACCCAATTATAATTTCGATACGCTCAACGGTCTCATACGGTGCAGAGTACTCCCACCACGCAATCTATTTCATCCGGTATTTCCATATCGTGTGTAGGGAAAATTGCTTTTTGCTTTATGTCGCAGTTGCTGCTGCGAAACATCGCAGATGCTCTGTACACATGACGATGCTCGTGAACGCGAATTCGAGGGTACGTGGGTGTCCTGCGAATTACAAGGTCGTCGAAAAGGGTTATCTCGTGACGGCTGTAAGGGAGATTTGGCAATATAAAGTTAGCCAATTCAATCATACGACACGTCAAGGCGGATTGTTCGCCGAATATATAAATACATTCTTGCAGCTTAAACAAGATGCCAGTGGATGGCCGAGCGAATGCGGGAAAAACGACGACGATGCTAAAGAACAATATTTGAGGGAGTACGAGAAAACCGATGGTATCGTTCTTGATAAACGTAACGTTGCGCGGAATCCTGATTTACGTTCTGTCGCGAAGCTGTGCTTAAATTCTTTTTGGGGAAAATTCTGCCAGCGATCCAATTTACCAAATACCGAAGTCGTGAGAACGCCTCAGCGTTTTGCGACATTTATGACGAGTGCCGAACACGAGATAACCGGCATATTACCCGTAAACGACGAGGTAATATATGTTTCGTGGCAATTGCGACAAGAGGCTGTCGTTCCCTCACCGATAACGAATGTTGTAATAGCAGCGTATACGACGGTACAGGCGCGTTTAAAATTATATTCTTATTTAGAGCGCTTAGATCGTCGCGTTCTATATTACAATACGGTGCATTTATGGAAGCACAGCTAATGTAATATAATAATGTAATAAAAAAAGAGTACGAACCGCGTACGGGAAATTATTTGGGCGACATGACGGACGAACTTGAAAGCTACGGCCGCGGTAGCTATATCGAACCGTTCGTATCCGGTGGCCCTAAATTTTATGCGTACGTTGTTCGTACACCGGACGGCCGAACACACGAATGCTGCAAAGAGTAAAGGGCATAATCTTAAATTTTGAAAACTCTCAGCTAATCAATTTTATTAGTATTAGAAATTTGATGTTAGCTAAAGAAAGGGTACGGTAAAATGAAGAAAATGAAGAAGAATCGACTGGAACTTCGATAAACTTACGTTTTAGAGCAATTCGACGTACTGTGTTTCATCAGCCTGTAACACGCGATGAAACTAAAGTATGCGCTCATGTATTGCTAAAACGTAGATTTATTAATAGTCATTGTTCGTTATCATACAACTTTGTAGCGGAACAATAATTTTTCTTCTCTATTTTCTCAACTCTCGTTTTTAAAGCTGCATTATAATGAATTCGCGTATTTTCCAACGTGCTAAGAGATAATCTTTTTTGCTACGCAATATAGTTATATTTAATTGCAAATAAGAATTTTAAATATTTTTTTGTAAAATAATTTTTCATTGTACAAAGCATAATATTCTTATGTAAGAAATATAAAGAAAATATAAATAAAACTGTTTTTAAAATAATGCTATGTGAAAACATTTTCTTATTTCCTATCCTTTCTTCCCTCGTCTAAGTGACGTCATAAAGTTCTAAACTACCCTAATCGTTACCTGCACAGGCTTGCTTTTTACGATCTCTTCTATTGTCACCAGTGATGTGTCACTAGTTACCTGCGTAGCACACCTCGGCCGCATGGTCAACCGTACCCGTACATGTACGCGCGTGTTCATCCCTGTTATATCAGTTACTTTATTCTAGCAGTACCTTATCCGATTTTCTCCTTTTAACAGGAGGGTGGAGGGGAGGGTGACATACCGTACACCTCTCGGTTTTTCTGTAGGGGTGGTGAAGGGGGAATGTTGTATACCGCACGATATCTTTTGGTTTTCCGTACGGGGAGGGTGGGGGGATGCCATATGCCTCGTGACATCTCCATCCTCGGAGGCCGCCATCTTGCCGATTCTTAGGGTGCCATTACATGAAGCGCGGAAACGCAGATTAGCGTAACGCGGAACGAGAAGGGAACCAATCGCGAGCGTAACAAAAACTGCAGAATGCTCGCGATTGGTTTCACTCTCGTTCCGCGTTACGCTAATCCGCGTTTCCGCGCTCCATGTAATGGCACCCTTACACACGTGTTATTTTGTTGCGCTTTTCCCTCTCCCTCAAAAACAATGTTCCTCGTCCAATCAAATTGCCGGCAACTATGGTGCGAACCAATCAAAGTGCAGAGACCTCTATGCAAAAGAGCCACTCTCCACAAATACTTCATCTAATCCTTATTCTAATAAGATTTCAGTTAGCCCAGCATACTAGGATTCTGTTTGGAAATGTGGAGGACCCAGATTCGAACCCCGAGTATTTCCACTCGCCCCGGAAAAAAAATAAAAAAATAAAGTAAAAAGATTGTCTCGTAGACATCCACGCGTCCCCTCCCCTCTTTTTAAATAATAAAAATGGTATCGTAGACGTCCACGCGTTCCCTCCCCTTTTTAAAATAATAAAAATTGTCTCGTAGATGTCCACGAAGCCCCTCTTTTTTACAAAGACACCTGTGGTGGGCGTGGCCAGACAGACACACAGCAGGGGATCGGCGCCAGTGGCTGAGGGGTGGGAGTTTGTTTTGACGCACCATAGTTGCCCCTATATTACTGTTCGGGTAAAAGACGTTTAGGGGATGCAGCCCCGATGACCTTGACCTTGACATATGTTGTCAAGGTCACCTTCCTGAGTGACCTTCAGAAGGTTTTAGCCGTCGCTCGTTTTTTATTAAAAAGTTATTAACGAAAATATTATTTAGTGAATGTGTTAAGTACTAATACATATTCACATCTTGGACACGTTATTTCGCCACAAACAACTTTCTTCTCACACAAAAAATTCCACAAAGACTCAAAATTGTATGTCAAATTGATAAATTCGTGCAAATGCATGTTGAAAATTAAGGAAATCTTAAAATTATCCAACTGACTGATATTCTTACTTAGTATGTTACTCACTATACGTTCTTTATATGGCAGTCGGCATGAATTACCAAGCTTATATTTTAAAGATAGAGAGAAATTAAATTATAAACCAATGTGTCTAGTTCTTTGATAGCGGAGCCCTCCCCCCTGTAGGGGGCGGAACATACTGCCTTCACGCATATACTTTTTAATGAGAAGTGAAATTCCACATGGGTTTACAGCTTTTCACGCAAAACGAGATTCAACTTATGTACAACCCATGTAGAATCTCACTTTGCTTTAAAAAGTGTATGCATGGACACAGTAGATTCCGCTCCCCCTACGCGGGGCGGCTCCACTATCAAAGAACTAGACACATTGGTTTGCGTTGAACCTCGCTTCGCGTTGAAGGTTGTAAATACATGTGGAACCTCACTTCGTATTAAAAAGTGTATGCGTAGAGTTTTTTAATAAAAAACGAGCAACGGCTAAAACCTTCTGAAGATCACTCAGGAGGGTGACCTTGACAACATATGTAAAGGTCAAGGTCATAGGGGCTACATCCCCTAAACGTCACTTTTACCACATATACAAATATTTCACTGTTTAAAGTTAAAAAAGAATTATTGGTAATTATTTACATTAACGAACACCTCGCCGATGACCTTGACCTTGACATATGTTGTCAAGGACATGACCCTGAGTAACTTTTTCTTATAATTTAATCGGCGGTTACTGTTTATTAAAAAGTCATAAACAAAAAAAGTTTGAGAAATTTGCCACTTTGTGTCAGTGCTAAAGGAAGTAATTGGTATATTTACAGATTTCTTAGACTAGCCAAAGACATAATTTTGAAGACGTCCTATGATCGTCCAAATAAAGTCCTTTTGTAACTAATATTGGGATTATAGTTCATTTGCTTACCGCTATGCGGCGCGCTATTCAGTATCTATACCCCTATTCAAATTTTTATCATGAGCGTATACAGGGTGAGGCATCTAAGACAGGCCACCCAAATAACTCCCACAGTTTTGGAGATAGGAGAAAATGTTTGAAATAAAAGTTGTATGGTATCGAAAGAGAAATCTTGTGAAAGTAAACATTTTTTTTAGGTGGAGGCGCTTAGGCGATTTGAAGGTCATCTTCATTTTTTAAAATGGAACCCCCCTTTTTTATTGCATATTCTTATAGCTTATCTCGAGAGCTTTCCAAAACACTATAATAAAGTATTTTTTCATTAACTACTTTTTGAGTTATTTTATATTTTAATCTGACATATTTTGATATAAAAAATAAAATATCTCGTAAAATATTTAGTTTTCGATAATCTTACCGTAATACTTTCATGTACAGAATAATGAGACAAATCAATTAGTGTAAAGAAAAAAACAAATAATTGTTTAAAAAAATACATTGTAAATAATTACATACTTTTTCTTAAAAACAATTATTTTTTTATACCAATTGATTTGTCTCATTTTGTAAAAGTAATACGGTAAAATTATCGAAAACTAAATATTTTACGAGATATTTTATTTTTTATATCAAAATATGTCAGATTAAAATATAAAATAACTCAAAAAGTAGTTAATGAAAAAATACTTTATTATAGTGTTTTGGAAAGCTGTCGACATAAGTTATAAAATATGCAATGAAAAATGGGGGTTTCCATTTAAGAAATTGAAAGTGACCTTCATGTGACCTTCAAATGACTATCCAAGGTCACATCAATGGCACCATCTTATGTCCCCCTTCGAACCAAACAACTTTTATCTGAAACGTTTTTCCGTATCTTCCATATTTTTCGAGACATTTGACTGGCTCTTTTAAAATGGACCACACTGTATATATATA
>NW_021848359.1:130852-137503 GCF_003651465.1 Formica exsecta
TCGGAAGAGTTGTGCTACTGTATATACTGTGATACTACCGTGTCTCTTGATTTATTTCACATGCTTTAATGATTTTGTTTGTAAAATTAAACAAAAGAGCAGCATTAGTATCTTCATTATAAAAACTGGACACGAACACCATATTTACTATTACAATAAATGCGAGATAATTATGTTTAGTTTACAAAAACAATGAATAAATAAAAATATTTTTTAATGATATATTGAAATATGGTGTTTGGGTACGATTATTGTAATATTAATATTTACAGTTAAAGAGACAATTAAAAGCTGTACAATATATATAATTTTATTTAGCATTCTTACTGTGTTATCCATATTTTTAGATACAATATCTCTTAGAAAAGGCACATTTTTATATATATCTAGACTCTAAAGAAACTTTCTTACTTACTTTAAGATTTTAAATTTAAATTTTAAATTAGAACGTTTAAACCTCTAGAACATTCATATACAAAGTAACCATTAGAATTGTATTGAAAGTAAATGGTTATTACTGCGCAACAAGTAAGCCGAACAAAATGAATGAAACGCCATTTTGTAGAGAAGATTTGTCAAATTTTATTACCATAAGTATAAAACAAATATATAATATTTTAATAATTTAAATACAAATTATTAATAAAGCGGCAAAAATTTGCTTGTGTTACGTCCTGGCGACGCCACGATTTCTTCCTTCCGCAAGGTTGTCGCAACGACCGTCGATTGATGATAAAAATGAATCGTTCAGTAAACAGAGCATCTTGCGCCATACATTTCTTTAAACATTTAGTTACTTGTCAATAACTGTATCTACGAATAATCGTAAGAAAGACGCAAGAAGACCAGTGACGGAACCGTGCCGGTCACCTCGAAGTAAATAAAAATCAGTAGATATCCTTTGCAGAATTTTCCGGCGGAAGAATAAAATGATACCGAAAAGATAATTCCTTTAAATTCCTTCTAACGAAATATCTGACAAGTACAACCAAATCAATAATGATAAAATTTCCGTAACGAAATATTCAGCAAATACAGCTGCACCGATAAAATAAATATCGATAAAAATAATCATAAGGAAGTAAGACTTTTTCTAATCAGATCACGTGCGCGAGGGTCCGCCGAGAAAGCTAATGTTCAAGGGACTTTGAACTGATATCAAGATCACCAATCGACGATCACCACGGGTAAATACTCGAAAAGTAGGAGAAACACTCCTCTAATGAGGACATTAACATAAATTTTCAATTTGTTAAAGTTGAAGGATCCCCACTTCTGCGCTTCAATTCGTTGAAGTTTTAAAAGATTCCCATTCTTAGAATTAGAATACACCCCTGAAAAGAGAATTATAAAAAGAGGACTCGAAGAGACATACATACACTTATTCTCCAGTCTTCAGCTTCACGCAATCTTACTCTGTGCTTTTGCACCGTAATTCGTGAGTAAATTACTTGTGCAACCAGCGTCCTCACTTGGCATCATATCCAGAGCAACCTATCCGCAAGCACGAGTCAAACATCGGGCTACTGACATGTGACACAGCGAAACACCGCACAAATTTGCCACCCCTCCGAATTATTATTTAAAAAAAGTAAGTTTAATTGAATAATTTTTCCTTTCCTCCTTTTTGTCTTGTTTCTTATTTAAATCCAAACTTTCCGAAGAATGTTTCATTTTTCTAAATCATCGAACCGTTCCGGCAATAAGTCTTAGAAAATTTTAAATCCTGATCTAACACATATGCGAGTGACCAATTTTATACTTCTGACCGTTCTTAACATGTACACTTATTGACTTATACATGTTGATTTTGATTTTTTTTTAATTTTGTAACAAGCCGCTTTCGCGAGGCGGTGACGGATAACTCGGTCGGGAATAATTAAATATATTTTTATATTGTATTAACTTGTCAGACATTTAATGTTAACGATAGAATCTTTCCGTCATCACCCTGACTGATGTCCTCCGTACTAATGTAACACCCGCAAAGAAATAAACACACACATACACACACACATACTCATACTTCCAAGAAATTACCATCAATATTATTTTTTTTACTTTTATATATACATGTATACTAACCATCATTTATTTAAATATGAATAAACTCGTACTTTATTAATCAAAATCAAAATAATTCTTTATTAATCCCCACTCATTCCTAGTCGAAAGGTCGCACTTGGTCCCATCCCGGCATGTAAAAGAGATTCAATTCTCTTACCGAAAAGGAATCACCGAACGAACGTCTAAATGACCAGCGTAATAGCGGCTCGGTCGTTTACCTGCTTTTCAGACCTGCTATTTCGTTTGACCCGATTCCAAACGCCACGAGACGTTTAACTTCGAGGTAATAAAAGATAGTTGTTGCGCCCTTCCATTGATTCATCCTTCCTAGAGTCTTGGACGTAACACTTGCGCGCATAAAATAATGGTATATGTTTTCAAAATGTTTTCCATCGGAATCGCCACAGAATTGTAATTGTTTTCGAAAACTTTCAAATACGTTGTCCAACATGGCTGTAGGAATCAATTCATCAGTTGTTTCATCCGTTGCAACAGTACGAGATGGGACGGGTAAATCATGTCTACGATCATTTAAAGTGCCATATACATTCTGTAAAAAAAGTACCCGGAATTTTTAAATAAAATACAATCTACTTATTCAATCATCAAGATTTATTTTGTCGCCTTCAAAATAGGCCCCATCCGAGGCAATATACGTATGCCAACGCTTAACCCAATCTTCAAAACACTTTTCAAACGCTGAAGAAGGTATTGCCTTCAGTTCCTTCTGCGAATTCTTTTTTATGGCTTCTATCGACTCAAAACGCCTTCCCCGAAATGGTAATTTCAATTTAGGAAATAAGAAAAAGTCGCACGGGGCCATATCTGGTGAATATGGTGCTTAATCGATGACATTCGTTGAGTTTTTGGTCAAAAATTCGCGTACCAAGATCAATGTCTGAAATTATCAATAATCCTGCGAAAAAATATCCCAAAATGAATAAAACCTCAGATCACCAACATAATTGTATAGGTTAGATTAGGTTATGGCGGAAGCCATAATTCCAGGGAGGAAGCATATCTTCTGAATATAGTTTCGCTTAAAACTTTTTTAGATCCATATTTACTACGGAATCCACGATACGCCTTAGTATAGTTTTTGTCTCTACTGTAGAAGCACTCGATAAGAAACAGTTTTTCTTCGATGTTTAGCGCGTTTATTCTGACACTTGTAAATCGGCTTGTACAACGGCTCAGATAAAATTGACAGATCTCATATACCGGAACCTAATCAGTTAAATGACCGCCGAAATCGAGGAGGGGAAATATAACCGGTTACTTTCAACACAAACTTAATAGTTACCCTGTATATAAAATTTCTTTCTGCTAAAAATATATTAAAATTTTTAATAATTTTTTTTTCTTCAAATTGCTGTTACACCTCCCCCTCCCTTCAGTATTTGCATGCTAAATCAAATATAACAAATATGGCTAATAAAAGTCGGTAATTATGCATAAAGTGGACAACCTCACGGATGACTTTGATCTTGATATAGTATGTTGTTAAGATCATCGTCTTGAGTGACCTTGACCTTGAAAAAAGTAGCGATCACGATCCGTTCAAAAGTTATAAAGCATTAATATAAGCATAAGCAGAAGCATAAATTTTAGTTTAAAATAAAAAAAAGGTTTTTTTTTAGATCAGAAATAGGTTTGGATTAGATTATATTTTTCGGAAGTGGAGCTATCCCGTAGGGGGGGAGGGTGCGGAACCCATTGTGTCCATGCATATACTTTACAACGCGAAGCGAGATCCATCCCACAACTATTGTGTGGATGGAAAAGTGTATGCGTGAACACAGTGGGTTACGCTCCCCCCACCCCACGGATTTCTGATTTAAAAAAAAAACAAAGTACTGATCGAATGATATTGGCATTGTATCGTGCTTTCGTATTATATAAAACGGAAACTTTAATGCTTCATAACTTTTGAACGAATCGTGACCCGTGACCGCTACTTTTTCAAGATTAAGGTCACTCAGGACGATGACCTTGACAACATATATCAAGGCGGTCAAGGTCATCCGTTACCTAAAAGTCTAATCGCAGTTGACGATGCAAAATAACTAAAATATACTTAAAAAAAATCTTACAAAGGTAAAAAAAATACACCAAATACATAAAAAAATATTTCAACTGTTATATAGGAAAAAGTTTAACAAATTAAAACAGATATGAGATCAATACAATTATCGCCAAGTATAGTAAATTATGTTATCAATTCATAATAGACAATAAATGAATTAAGTTCCCTTTAATTCCTAAAGAATGATATATAATTTAAAAGAAAATTTTACGCAAATTCTAAGTCGGAGAAACGACCTTCAGACCGAAATAAGATATGAAAACTTGACGTGCCCGGATCGCATTCAAATATATTTCACAAACAGATATATATCTTTAATATAATATAAAATCAAGAATGTCAAAATAATGGCAAAAAGAGCCAAGCGCGGTATTAAGGGCGTAAATATTTATTATAAAAGGATTACATTAAAATATCTAACTCGCGAACGTTTCGGCCCTTTTTTTGGCCATTATCAGCGCATCGAATAACAAAACTCACCGTTTTTATCTTCTCACTGTTTTCGTTTAATGATAACACTGGTCGACAAAATAAGAATTTTTTTTTTGCCTTAAGTTCTACCAAGTCATTTCTGGTAGATTTTTTAGCGCTGATTACGAATCTGGCTGTAAAAATGGCGTATCACGCCAAGTTTTTGAAAAAAATCTCAGTCAAAGTTGCTAAAATAGGCGTTTTTGATACTTTGGCGTGAGTTATATCTTCCAATGGAGACGTGCTATAGACGGCAGCGACAGCTAAAATAAAGCTCAAGACTTATACTTTATGATAAAAATGTCAGAAGTCTCAAGCAGGAAAGGTTTTCCTGAAAAAAGTACGAAACATAAGGGGACACCACAGGGGTCCGTATTAGGCCCTTTATTGTGGAACATAACGTATGATGAAGTTCTCAGAGTAAATACGGAACCTGGATGCCTGGTGATCGGCTACGCAGATGATACGTTTGTTATGGCTAGCTCGGCAGATATCAAGGATGCATGCAATATGGCAGGATTACAGACAGCAAAAATCCTCTACAGAATAAAAGGCTTAGGATTGGAAGTCTCAGAAGAGAAGACCAACGTGATAGCCTCCCACGGTAAGAAGAATAGACCCGACAGAATGCCGGAGGTAATAGTCGGCAATGCTAGGATCGCTATTCAGGAGTCGATCAAGTATCTCGGCGTTATGCTCGATTGTGGATGGACTTTCCACCATCACTTTGAATACATGAGTAAGAAAGTTAATAAGGTAACCCGCGCTCTGTGCAGGCTGATGCCAAACTTGCGCAGACCTGGCGAAGCTAAAAGACGCTTGTACGCAAACACGATCCTTTCAGTGGCTTTATACGGGGCCCCGATATGGAGTGAAACGCTAGCAAAATCGAAAAAAATGCAGCAAACGGCTAGGAGAATACTGAGAGTAGTGGCACTTAGAGTGGTAGCAGGGTATCGAACCGCCTCGCACGATGCGGCCACGCTGTTGGCTAGAATCCCCCCACTTAGCTTGATGGCTGCCACACAGAGTAGAATCTTTTCTAGATCCAGAGACTTGATAAGGAACGGAGAATGGTCAAAGCAGAAGGAGAAGGAAATAAAGGCGACGGAGAAAACATTAATGCGGAGACAATGGAATATATACCTAAGCAGAAAGGATGTCCCTGGAATCAGGACAATAGAAGCTATTCTGCCGCACTTTTCGGCGTGGCTGGACAGAAAACACGGAAGCACGTCATTCAGGCTGACCCAAATCCTAACGGGCCATGGCTGTTTTGATAGATACCTCCACAGAATAGGGAAAAGAGATTCCCCGTTATGTACGGACTGTGAATTAGAAGAAGAAGATAGCCCTGAACACGTGTTAGCAAGATGTCCGAGATGGAGAAATGAGAGAGATGAGCTAATAATAAACCTGAACTCTGAAGAAATTATCGAAGATGGAATTAGATTAAAGTACTTAGTCAAGAGTATGCTGGAGTCTAAGAGAAATGGAATGCGGTAGTTAAGTTTTCAGAAACAATCATTAGCATTAGAGAGGAGGAAGAAAGAGAAAGAGAAAGAGAACAGGCGCTTTCGGATCTTACTAGCGGAGGCGAATAAATTGCGCACGCACGCACCCCCACACACACACACACACACACACACACACTTAACATGAGCACATGCACACAATCACACACGTAACTAAGCATTAACTAAACTAAACAAACATAAATAAATAAATAAATAAATAAATAAATAAAAACAAAAACATGAACAGGGAAACAGGGGTACACGCAACAAATACAGGGGTAATCTGGGAGGATGGTAGGGTAAGGAAAAAAGAAAAAGGAATGGGGAAGGGAATAAGGGGAGGGAATTTTGGGGAAATGGGGAAGGGGGGTAGGATGAGAGGAGTGAGCGGGGGGTGTGTGAGTGAGGAAGGTCGAGGAGTGCGACTTGATGCTTGCGGTGTAAGCAACCATATCCCGCCATCAAGTCAGGAACACCGAGGGGTAGCCTCGGTGCCGGGGGGGGGGGGGG
>NW_021848359.1:137760-174744 GCF_003651465.1 Formica exsecta
GGGGGGGTTTAGTGGGTATTCCATACTCGCTTGTTTAGAGTACGGCGAGTCCCACATACCCTGACCGCTGAAATGCGGTTGGAAATGCGTAAATGCATTTCCCCTCCCTGCGACGAAGCTAAAAAAAAAAGGGGCTGGTTGATCGCTCACGAGGAAATGCTATTTTCCTTGAATAGCCTATCCTAAACTACTACGCCTAAGCAGCCCCCTCTTCTGCTCCCAATTAATAATACGATGTTCCATCGTCGCCATGTGGTGGCCTATAGTGGACAGATCACCAGCATTTACGCTGGCGCAGATGTACACCGCAGACTGAAGTGTGGAAGTAGAGAGGAGGGGGGGGGGGTTAAGCTCCCGAAAACTTCATCGCGCGCCTAGCGACCGCAAATTTTTGAGTTGTCTCTTCTCGTTGCGCGCTTATACTCACGCGAATTGGTCAATCGTTTTTAATTAATTTCTCAATAATTATTACAAAAATAATAGAGGAATTTTTTTCCTCAGTTTCACCTCTACCTGCACACAACTGGTAATGCGGTTGATTCTGGACACCTTGTGTTTTTTTTTATAATTAGAACATAGCACATATGCATTTACATACACATACACACACGCACGCATGCACACACGCGCGTGCGCGCACACATACACTTACGTGCATGGCGCGATTCAGCAATATCGAAACACACCAAGAATCGAGTGGGCGTCAGGCACGGAAATCCGCGTCGCACAAACCGCGAGAATCGCCAAAAAGTCGGTACGCTAATCACGACGGCAGGAGCCTCGGCTATTCAGTCCCACACGAATTGGTAGAGGGGATGATACGTACGGACAGGACTGGAATCGAGAATTGGTAACGGTAGGTATACCTCGAAGAGTAAAGACGACAGTTAAATATTAAAGAATATATATTACAAGAAAATGAAAATGAAAAGAATATACAGGGAAAAAAGTATGACAACATGAAATACATTATAATAACAGCTGGTCGGTTTTGTATGTAATAGATACGAAAGCGCGCGGCGCCGCGACCGAGTGCAAGGGTGTCGGATTACGCGTGTTCGATTAAAAGATAAATTTTTGCTTAGCGAATCCGCTCGGCACGTGGCTTCACAGGGCCACTGCAACTATTTCGAGGATCACATGGCCGAAGATTTGCACTCGTTCGTGAAATATAAAGCGTTGAAAATTCCAAAAATTTCGTAATAGACAGTATAATAAAGTTCACTAATCCGATGTAGGTGCGCGTAAATAAGCCGGCGATAAGGCCGATCACCTTCCGCAAGGCTCGTCTCGTTCGCGCTTGCAAAACTCGATAAACTCCAGTCGCAATTCATGCCGAGGCTCAAATTCCGAATAGCACACTCGCAACAATTGTAGGTCGTTAGGGGACATAAAGGATTTTTTGCGAAAACGAATAGGAAATCTGAGTCTATATCTGAGGTTAGAACATCCCGGGGGTGGTTTTAGGAGTAGTCTGGGCACTAGGTTTAGGAGTTCCACAATCCTCTCTGTCGGTGAGAACAGAGGGGGTGTGGAGATGCATTTCAATCTGCTTTAAAAAAAAGTTTAGATTCTGGTTGAGTTAAAGTTGGGTTAGATTCGTTTTATAACTATTTTTTGTACGATTTCACACAGGTTTGCAACTTTCCACGCAAAGCGAGATCCAGTTCACACAGCCTCGTATTTTTGGCGCGAAATGAGGTCTATTATTGTACGATTCCAGATGGGTTTGCAACTTTCCACGCAAAACGAGATCTAGTCCACACCGTCTTGTGCTTTCGGCGCGGAACGAGGTCTATTATTGTACCAATCCACATGGGTTTCCAAGTTTCCACGCAGTGAGGTCCACCCCACACTGTTAGCAAAATAATAAAAATTTGAATCTCACGAACTAGTCGTTTCCGCAAGTTGGCACTAGTGTCATTGGACTCCATTTAGCACGTACTACATGCTTGTAAAAGTTTATTAAAATTGCAGAGAGATTGTGTATAAAATTCTTACCTTTTGTTATGTTTCTTCAATTTCTCTATTCCTATCCGTTTCCGCAAAAAATCCTTTACGGTGTGGACGTGTCCTCTAATGGCCTACAATTGCTGCAAGTTTCGTCAAATTCGGAGGTAGAAGCTATTCGGAATTCTTACCCTCAGCATGTATTGTATATGTATATATGTATGTGTGCATGTATCAAGGAGTGGCACCCGTTTGACCACGTTAATATCGATACTGTTGATATGAGCGAGCGAGTAGCGAGCGATGTTAATGAGGTATATTACTACTATATTAGCTAGCGTCGGTGCATCTCGCGCTCAATATATATTAATTAATTAGGTCGTTGATTAGGGAGAAGTGTGGTGTCCCTGACCGGAGCATGTCTCGTGCTCCGCTCGTCAGCTGTCTCGTTAGTTGCTTATTCAGCTTCCGAGAACTTGACCGTGACTTCCTTCTCTTTAGTCACGTATCTTACTTTTATTTTATTAATAATCTTTTATACTTTTTTAATTACTTTTCCTTGGGCTCTTTCCTTGATTCTAATGCTTTGCTTTAATCAGCTCTTTCTCAATCTTTTCTGTTCTACTTTACTTGTTGTAGTACTGTATCTTTTAATATTAAGAAATCGGTCGGGTTACGACATCCCTCCCCCTTCGGAAAAAGAAAATTAACTACACGTGAATTTTCGTCTATATATTTTTCGTTATACATTATTCGCATTTTACAATTATTTCTTATGGTTACTTTATTCTAATATAGCATCCTGTGTTCCCTGCGGTATTTGTGACGCTGTTTCCTTGAGGTTATTTAGGATGCTTTCTATGGGTAATAATCTTATGTCGATTACCCCTCTTTTCGCGTTAGTCAGATGCGCGATAATGTCCATAAGATCGTTCGTTACATCTTTTATTATGGCATTTAATATTATAAAGTGTTCGTCGAGATCTTCTCGTTGTCCATATCCGACTTCTGTTTGTATCCAGGTTTGTCGCATCTTCTCTGTTATATTTAAGAATTGTTCTTCATTTTCTTGCAGAACTTTTTCAACATTATCCACATGCGCAATTGTTGCGTTTAATATTTTAATCTGGTTTTTCATCGCGTGCTGCAGCGTTTGCTGATTTCTTTGTCTGCGTCCATTGTGCCGAAGAGTGTTTTGGCTATCGTTCCTAGACCATTGATTAGCCCTTGTCTTGTCTTCTTGGGTGCTTGGTACGCAATTTTTAGACGTTTTAGCAATTTTTTTGCTTGTTCTCTGTCCTTTTTTGCTATTTGTAGCAGGTTGTGGCAGGTTTTTTTCATTTTTATTTGCAATGGTTTATCGTAGCATAGAGATCTCGTCTGTGCCATATAGTTTCTCAATTGTTCATGTCGATGGTCCATTGCGGCGATGTCTAGTTTTATCACCATTTTCCATGTGGATTCGATTTGGTTTATCTTGCCCATTTTTTCAAAGTAGATACCCGGTTCATATTTAAATTCTTTTATTTCAACTTGGGTATCAGGTTCGGTTTCCTTACAGGTGCTCCGTGCAATAAGACTCCTGTAATAGAAAGCTTTGTATTATATTATAATATTTTCTTAGAATCATTTGCGGTGCATTCTCTTTTTCTCTGGATGCATATACAGCTATTTTTGCTTTTATCTAGCCCTTTTCAGGCTTTTTATTCGCTCTTCCATTCAGTCCGTCTTCCGACGTCGTCTTGTATTGAGCGTTTCTTTTTTATTTTCTCTCGCGCTGTTTTATTATCGCTTTGTGTTGTCGATTGTTGGTTTCATGGCTCCGAATTCGAGTGAGTTTCGTTTCGCTGCGGAAATTTTTCTTGCGTGTTGCCTCGTCGCGTTGTGCGAACGGTTCTTTGAGTTTTTTCGGGTGTTATGTCTTCCAACTGTCACGAGCTATTTTTCAGTGTTGCTCTAAACTCTGTTAGGGGTCAGTATCCCTTAGTGAAGGTGTCAGACGTGTCGGATCATTTTGCTCGTTCCTTTCGGGACCAAATCTCAGCGCCCACGCTTGTTCGCGAGGTCGAGTTGCTGGGTCTTCCGGATTTAGTGATTGATCGTGACGTTGATTTTGTGCCGGAAGTGCCTGTGGACGCGCCGCCGCCCCATATCAATCGGGGTCGCGGACTTGAATTTCGGTGGGATCCGGCGCCTCGTTTTGTGGGTCGTGGTCGCTTTCTCAACCCTGAGCCTCGTCCTGTGGGTCGTGGTCGCTTCCTTATTGTGTAGTTCACTTCCGAATTCTTTTCGATTATCGTGTAGAGTCCGGTCCATAGGGAGTCCAATTTCTTTGATCGTCCTTGGCGAACTGTTTCGTCGTACAAGAGGACTTTTTCTCCTACCTTGAGTTTAATTTCTTTCGTCTTTTTATCGTAATTTTCTTTATTTTTTATTTTTTCATTCTTTATGTGCTCCTTTGCAACTTGCTGTGAGGCGTATACATTTTCTATAATATCCGGCTAATCCTATAAAAGCTTGAATATCTTTTACTTTTCTGGGCGTCGGAAAATTTCTTACGGCTTCCAATTTGGTTGGATCCGGCGATATTCCGTTTTCTGTAATTATATGACCTAAGTATGTCACTTCTTTTCGTAGGAATTCGCATTTGTCCGGCTGTAATTTCAGATTGTTTTCTCGCAATCTTCGTAGGACTTCGATGAGTCTCTTGTTATGATCTTGTAAGCTGGCGTATCCCACCGCTACCACCGCATCGGCTTTTTTAGGGACTACCAATAACGGTGCGTTCCATTGGCTCGTGCTTGGTCGGATTATTTTATTTTTTAACATTTTTCGGACTTGCCGATTTACTTCCTCTTTATGCTTTTCCGGCAGGCGGTAAGGCCGTACGTTGACCGGTGAGCTATCTGCTTGCGTTGCAATCTTATGCGCGACGGTATCTGTGCACGTCAGTGGTTCTCCTTCGATATGCATCACGTCGCTAAGCTTTAAGATATGCTGTCCTACTTTTAATTGTTTTGTTTTATAATTGCAAGTGGCTTGATGTTTTCGTGGAAATCAACTTCTAGTATTCCATCATATTCTATCGGAAAGTCATCCTTAACAACGTGCATAGTGTGCTTGATTCGGCGCTCTTCTAGAGTTATTGTCGCCTTAAATTTTCCAATTGTACATATCTTATGTCCCGTTACGCCGGTGAGCGTTATCTTTGCTTCTTTTATTAACGTTTCGCCTTTTAAATGTTTCACTTTGATTAGTGATATTGCGGCTCCTGTATCGAGTAGCAAATTTATTTTTTCGCGTTTCGCTTCTCGCATTGGTAATGTGACAAGGTCCAATCCTGTCTGTATATGCGGCGTATTTTTAAAGTGTGATACTCGATATTCAATTGCCGGTCGGTGCGACTTTCTTTCGTTCCTTTCCTCCTCATCGCTACATTGCGCGGAGTTAAATTTCTTTTTTCCTTGCTCGCTATTCTTGCGGTTTTTATTTTCCGGTCGCGAATTATATTGTTTGGTTCGGCTCGATTGATCTCTATTGGGTCGTCCGTGTAATAACCAACATTCTTCGCGATCGTGTCCGGATTTTTTGCAATAATTGCAATATTTATTTATCGTATTTACGCGGGGTTGTCTATCGGGTTTCGGCAATGAAAATCGATTCGCGTATCGGCTAGTTCGACAATCTCGACCGTAATGCCCGGTTTTTCCGCATTTTTGACATTTTACATTCGTTTGATTTTCCTGTTTATAGGTCGGTGTAAAATTGATTTTGCTTCGCGTGCCGGTCGCGGACGGTCCTTTAACCTTTTCTTCCGCGCTGGCCGCTGCTATTGCTTCTTGCAACGAAGCATATCCTCGCGATCGAACAATTGTTTTAATTTCGTCTTGCAATCCTATTTGGAAATTTTCTAAGGCTTGTTGCTGTATTATTTCCATGATTGCGCGTTTATTATCTACTGTATGATGACGTCCTTCCATCATCGATTCGTATAGCTCCATGGCTAGTTTGTCGGCTCTAAGTCCGTAAGTTCGCGCGCTTTCTCCGTTCTTCTGTTTTAGCGTGTTAAATTCAATTTGTAGATGGGTCGTACTCTTTTTGCTTGCGTAACAGACCTCTAATTCTTGTTTCAACTGTGCGAAATCTTGAATTTTACGCGTTTGAAAGTCTAGCATCGCTCTGCCTTTTAATTTCGTGCATAATACTGCTCCTAATAGCGTTACTTCGTCTAATGGGTCAATATGTTCTACTGCATATGTAGTCGCGCTCAAAAATTCTTGCAATTTATTTGGCGATCCGTCGAATTCCGGAATCATTCCGCGAGCCTCTTTTAATGGTAAAAATCCGCGTCCTCTTCGATGTCGTACATCTTCGGGTGTGGACTCGTACGCGGTTTCGGTTCTTTCTCCCGGCGGAGTTCTATGCTCATTGTTTTGTCGGGGTTGCGATCCTCTCATTTTTAAATCGTATATCTCGGCATGCATACTTCTAATTTCCCGTCTCATTTCCTCTCTCATTTCCCGCAATATGTCCCTAAGGTCGGCTGCTTCGTCCGTTTCTTTCCGCGGTTTGTATTGAGCTTGCGCGTTTGATTGTGTCGCGTTTCTATTTGCTTCTTCTTGTAATCGCTTAATTCCCTCATCGATATCTTCCGATGTGATGGGTTGCGATGCGGAAGCGTTTGAATTATACATGTCTCGAGTACGATAGATTTCGTCGGGGTCAAAGATACTTGAATCGTATGACGTTAGTGAGAATTCGCGGCGGTGTGTTAGTCTACTAGACGCGCTTATTGATGATTCGACATCAATATCTAGTTCTATATTATTCGCTATTAAACTGTTGTCTAATTCGCCGAATGAAAATTCGCGTTCGATTACAACGTTTGCTCCGAGTTCTGGTTCGGACAAATTCTCGCTTGAATTTAATTCATTTAGATTTCTTCGTACGTTATCGCGTATATCCCGGAGTGCTTCTACTGCTACTCTTATAGGGCTTACTGCGCTATTTCTAATGGCTCTATTCGCTGGTTCGCTAAATAGCCACGATTTATTCGCTACGCTTTTTTGTTGCGCGTTTCGGTTTTCCGACATTCACGCGTTTACAAATTTTTAATTGTTCGACTTACAAAAATACGATGAGCAGCATTGTCTCTCGTTCGGTGTCGGCCGTCGGGCGTCGATCGTCGCGTGCTGTTGAGATAGGTCGGTGCGCCTTCTCAGGTTCCGCTTATCGTTGTCGCCTCGATGTACCGGGTGACTCGAAGTTCCTGATGGACTTCCTTTTCCTCGGTTGTAATTGTTGACCGTTTGACGGAGTTTCCTTTGCTGTCTCTCGTTCTGTCGATTCCACGGAATTTTTCTTCCTCGTGGTTGTGGACCTTTGCCGGTGTCGATCTTGTTAGAGCTGGCGTATCCCACCGCTGCCACCAATTAATGTTGTGCCTCTAGCCGCTAAGGAAGAGGTCTTTAGGGATTTATACGCCCAAAGGATTAGGATCCACGCTCGAAATAAGACACTCCCGGACGTTAGGTATAAATTAATATATTTCACAGGTTTTGGTACACTTTTACTTATTCGCGATTATAATAGTCGGACGCGATGTAAGGTATATCGATACTGTTGATATGAGCGAGCGAGTAGTGAGCGATGTTAATGAGCTATATTACTGAGCTAGCGTCGGTGCATCTCGCGCTCAATATATATTAATTAATTAGGTCGTTGATTAGGGAGGAGTGTGGTGTCCCTGACCGGAGCATGTCTCGTGCTCCGCTCGTCAGCTGTCTCGTCAACTGCTTACTCAGCTTCCGAGAACTTGACCGTGACTTCCTTCTCTTTAGTCACGTATCTTACTTTTATTTCATTAATAATCTTTTATTCTTTCTTAATTACTTTTCCTTGAGATCTTTCCCTGATTCTAATGCTTTACTTTAGTCAGCTCTTTCTCAATCTTTTCTGTTCTACTTTACTTGTTTTATCTTTTAATATTAAGAAATCGGTCGGGTTACGACACATGTGAAGCTTTGTTTTTGATAAAATCGACTTTAAATATTATATTAAATACGCGTGCACTTGACTAAAACGCCTTTGTGCGGATCTCGATACAGACCACTATTTACTCTTCTATTTGTATACAATGTCACAAAACTCGAAATACACTGGAAAAGCTTCAAGATAATCTAATGAGAACCCGTGGGTTGAGCTGCCTATCGAGCACATCTCCGGGTGGCAGATAGGAGGATGTTCAGGACCTCCGGGTTGTCATTTTGACTACCCGAGCAGGCTTCTGGGTAGCGGTGGCTATAACTGGCTCCGGTGGCGTAAAACCCTGTCTGGGGCTCCATAAGCCAAGTTGGGAGCTATCGTGGCAAAGACTGCATGGCACTGGGAGCGCAGTGTCGTTAACGATGTCTCTGGGGTACGAGGACTCCCACCCCTAGGGGGAACAGTCTCGGCTTCTGGACGGGCTCTTCTGAGCCCGGAAGGGAACGAAGCTGCTGTCAGTGAAACAGCGGTTTCTCACAAGAGGAACTGCTGCCGCGCCGAGAAGAGGACCAGGAAGGACAGGGAGAAAGCCTTAACCGGGTCGGCTTCCCCTCCCTCTTCGGCCCTCGAGTCAACGCTGAAGGAGGTGGAGAAGGGGCACACCGGCAAAAGGGGTCGGACGGGCTCTGTTGATACCCCTCCTTCGATGCAGAGGGTCAACAAAAGACCCAGAGCTCAGGCAACTGGGCCCTACGTCTCTGCCGCTGATCCCTTGGCGAGAGCAATTGTCCAGCAGGGCTACCCCGAACGGACGGTGTCTCCTGAGCAGTTGACCTTGCTATGGAGAGCGTTGTTAATGAGCTGGTGGGGATCCGGGAGGGCTCTTTGCCACGCTTTACGGGGACGGCGGGTCTACGTAACGGCGCCATTGTCATAAGGGGGGAAGATGAGATGGCGCTCAATTGGCTCTCTGATCAAATTGGGCACATCTCTCCCTGGGAAGGTGCCAAGCTTAGGATGGTGGGCTTGGACGCGATTCAAAGGCGGCACAGGGCAGCTGTTTGGGTTCCGGGTCCTCCGGTGCTTGCGGCGGCGGTCCTGGAGCTGCTGGAGGGTAAGAATCCAGGCATCGCCACGTCCAGCTGGCAAACTTTTGCCGAGAATGTAGGGGCTTGCCCAGAGGGGAGAAACCTCGGCGCTCCGTGCAATAAGACTCCTGTAATAGAAAGCTTTGTATTATATTATAATATTTTCTTAGAATCATTTGCGGTGCATTCTCTTTTTCTCTGGATGCATATACAGCTATTTTTGCTTTTATCTAGCCCTTTTCAGGCTTTTTATTCGCTCTTCCATTCAGTCCGTCTTCCGACGTCGTCTTGTATTGAGCGTTTCTTTTTTATTTTCTCTCGCGCTGTTTTATTATCGCTTTGTGTTGTCGATTGTTGGTTTCATGGCTCCGAATTCGAGTGAGTTTCGTTTCGCTGCGGGGCAGAGTTCAGTGCGTGATAACGGGCGTCGCGCGGGGCAAGATCCGGAGGAGCACGACCATTTTGCTCGCTCCTTTCGGGATCAACTCTCGGCGCCCGCGTTTGTTCGCGAGATCGATCTACTAGGTCTTCCAGATCTAGTGATTGACCGTGCCGTTGCTTTTGTGCCGGAAGTGGCTGTGGACGCTCTGCCGCCCCATTTTAATCGAGGTCGCGGGCTTGAGTTCCGCTGGGATCCGGCTCCTCGTTTCGTGGGACGTGGTTGGTTTCTCAACCCCGAGCCTCGTCCTGTGGGTCGTGGTCGCTTCCTCAACCCCGAGCCTCGTCCTGTGTCGCCTCTTCTTCAGGCTCTGCGGGAGTGGAACCGGGGTCGCGGTGCTGGACGTGGAAGTGGAGGGCGTTAAGGTAGGAATTTTTTATTTCTGTTTCTCTTATTATTTATTCTATTTTTTATTTTATTCGCGCATTTTTCTGTTTCTTTTTCTTCTTTCTCCTACTTTTTTTAATTTTCGATAAATGGTTTTAATCGATTTATGTGGACGCGTATGGTTTTCCTTCCCCTTTTTATTGTGTAGTTCACTTCCGAATTTTTTTCGATTATCGTATAGGGTCCGGTCCATAGGGAGTCCAATTTCTTTGATCGTCCTCGGCGAACTGTTTCGTCGTACAAGAGGACTTTTTCTCCTACCTTAAGTTTAATTTCTTTAGTCTTTTTATCATAATTTTCTTTGGTTTTTATTTTTTCGTTCTTCAGATGCTCCTTTGCAACTTGCTGTGAGGCGCGTAATTTTTCTTTCAATTCTTGCGCGTAATCATCGTATGTATACGTGGGCTTAGGCGGTTGCGACAATGTCGTCGGTAATGTTGCTCGGTGCCCGTAAATTAATTCGAAGGGTGTGAACCCTGTCGCCGTGTGCGGTGTTGTATTGTATGTAAACATCGCATAGGGAATCCATTCGTCCCAATCCGTTTGATCGGCATTTATATAATGTCGGAGATATTCGGCTAGAGTCCGGTGAGATCGTTCTAGCGCTCCGTTGCTTTCCGGATGATACGCGGTTGTTTGAATCTTTTCGATTTTTAATAGTTTGCACGTGTTTTTAAATATTTCACTTAAAAAATTTGTTCCTTGATCCGTTAATATTTTTTCTGGGATACCGTGTTCGAAAATTATTTTCGTCGCAAATTCTTTTGCAATTGTCGCGGCTTCTTGATTCGGTATCGGAATTGCTTTACTAAATTTTGTTAGATTATCTTGGAACGTTAAAATATATTTATTTCCATTATTAGTAATCGTTAGTGGACCTACGATGTCCAATGCACATTTTTCAAAAGGTTTATCGGCAGTATCCGTTATTATTAGCGGTGCCTTAATTTTCCGCGATAATTTGTTTTTTTGACAAAATTCGCATTTTGTTATATAGTCTTCGACATCTTTTGTCAATCCTCGCCAATTGTGCTTTAGGCGAATTCGATTAATCGTGCGCTCTTTTCCTTGATGCCCTCCCACAGGTGCATCGTGATATTCGTATAGAATACGTCGCTTCTCGTCTTCCGTGTATTCTCGCGTTATCTTCGTGTCGGTGCTCTCATCCTCCTCGACGCTGTTGATATCCGCCACGTGTCGACTTAGCGCGTCAGCGTTTCTGTTCGCTGTTCCGGCCTTGTGTATGATCTCGTAATCGTATTCTTCTAATTTTAATCTCCATCTAATTAATCGAGATCCAGGGTCGGTTACATTAAATAACCATACGAGCGATTTATGGTCTGTGACTATCGTAAATTTCGTCCCGTATAAGTACGGTCGAAAATGTTTAACGGCCCATACTATTGCTAATAGTTCTTTTTCGGTCGTATTATAATTTTGTTCGGCTTTTGCTAATATTCGACTGGCATATGCTATTGGTTGATCTTGGCCTATTTCTCCTTGCGATAATATCGCTCCGATTGCATAATCTGATGCATCGGTCGTTACGATAAATTCTTTTTTGAAATCTGGGTATTTTAGTAAAGGTGCCGTCGTTAATTTTTCTTTAAGCATTTCAAATGCTTGTTGTTGTTCTTGCGTCCACTCAAATTTATTTTCCTTTTTGGTTAACTTCGTTAGTGGTTTCGCGATTTTAGAGAAATTTTCAATAAATTTTCTATAATATCCGGCTAATCCTATGAAAGCTTGAATATCTTTTACTTTCCTAGGCGTCGGAAAATTTCTTACGGCCTCTAATTTAGACGGATCCGGCGATATTCCGTTTTCTGTGATTATATGACCTAAGTATGTCACTTCTTTTCGTAGGAATTCGCATTTGTCCGGCTGTAATTTCAGATTGTTTTCTCGCAATCTTCGTAGGACTTCGATGAGTCTCTTGTTATGATCTTGTAGGCTGGCTCCGTAGATTACGATGTCATCTAAATATACTAAGCATTTTATTCCTCGTATGCATATCAGTATTGAATTCATTAGTCTTTGAAATGTGGCTGGCGCATTTTTTAATCCGAAGGGCATTCTATTGTATTCGTAATGCCCGTGAGGTGTGGAAAAAGCAGTTTTGCATTTGTCGCCTTCTTCCATCGGAATTTGGTGGTATCCGGATGCTAAATCCAGAGTTGTAAAGTACTTGGCGTTTCCAAGTTGATCTAATATATCCGTTATATTCGGTAAGGGAAATGAATCTCCTATAGTTAGATCATTTAATTTTCTAAAATCTACGACTACTCGTAATTTCGGTTTTCCTGACGCATCGGCTTTCTTAGGGACTACCAATAACGGTGCGTTCCATTGGCTCATGCTTGGTCGGATTATTTTATTTTTTAACATTTCTCGGACTTGTCGATTTACTTCTTCTTTATGCTTCTCCGGCAGGCGGTAAGGCCGTACGTTGACCGGTGAGCTATCTGCTTGCGTTGCAATCTTATGCGCGACGGTATCTGTGCACGTCAGTGGTTCTCCTTCGATATGCATCACGTCGCTAAAATCCTTGCAGATTTCCATTATCATTTTCTTTTCTTCTTTATTTAAATGTTGTGTACGTAATAATCGTAATACTTTTTCACTACGCGGGATTACTTCCTCTTTATTTGGCGTTCGTATTACGTTAATTTCTTCTGTTTCACTTCGTTCGATTTCCTCTACACTTACTTGCGGCATTAACATTTCGATTATGTTATCCGTTGTATTTAGAATGCTTGCTGCACATATGTAATTCGTAGGTTCTACTAGGCAATTACCTATAAATATTCCTGGTATTGTTTCTTCTGCCTTTATCACGCCTATCGTGTTCTTATCAGTAGCGACCTGTATTATAGTTTCGCTACGTGGTTTCAATGTCACTTTTAGATAGGGATAAAGCTTTAAGATATGCTGTCCTACCTTTAATTGCTTTGTTTTATAATTGCAAGTGGCTTGATGTTTTCGTAGGAAATCAACGCCTAGTATTCCGTCATATTCTATCGGAAAGTCATCCTTAACAACGTACATAGTATGCTTGATTTGGCGCTTTTCCAGAGTTATTGTCGCCTTAAATTTTCCAATTGTACATATTTTATGTCCCGTTACGCCGGTGAGCGTTATCTTTTCTTCTTTTATTAACGTTTCGCCTTTTAAATGTTTCACTTTAATTAGTGATATTGCGGCTCCTGTATCGAATAGCAAATTTATTTTTTCGCGTTTCGCTTCTCGCATTGGTAATGTGACAAGGTCCAATCCTGTCTGTATATGCGGCGTATTTTTAAAGTGTGATACTCGATATTCAATTGCCGGTCGGTGCGACTTTCTTTCGTTCCTTTCCTCCTCATCGCTACTTTGCGCGGAGTTAAATTTCTTTTTTCTTTGCTCGCTATTCTTGCGGTTTTTATTTTCCGGTCGCGAATTGCATTGTTTGATTCGGCTCGATTGATCTCTATTGGGTCGTTCGTGTAATAACCAACATTCTTCGCGATCGTGTCCGGATTTTTTGCAATAATTGCAATATTTATTTACCGCATTTATGCGGGGTTGTCTATCGGGTTTCGGCAATGAAAATCGGTTTGCGTATCGACTAGTTCGACAATCTCGACCGTAATGCCCGGTTTTTCCGCATTTTTGACATTTCACATTCATTTGATTTTCCTGTTTATAGGTCGGTGTAAAGTTGATTTTGCTTTGCGTGCCGATCGCGGACAGGCCTTTAACCTTTTCTACCGCGCTGGATGCTGCTATTGCTTCTTGCAACGTAGCATATCCTCGCGATCGAACAATTATTTTAATTTTGTGTTGCAATCCTATTTGGAAATTTTTTAAGGTTTGTTGCTGTATTATTTCCATGATTGCGCGTTTATTATCTACTGTATGATGACGTCCTTCCATCATCGATTCGTATAGCTCCATGGCTAGTTTGTCGGCTCTAAGTCCGTAAGTTCGCGCGCTTTCTCCGTTTTCCTGTTTTAGCGTGTTAAATTCAATTTGTAGATGTGTTGTACTCTTTTTACTCGCATAGCAAACCTCTAATTCATTTTTTAATTGCGCGGAGTCTCGAATTTTTCGCGTTTGGAAATCTAGCATTGCTCTGCCTTTTAATTTCGTGCATAATACTGCTCCTAATAGCGTTACTTCGTCTAATGAGTTAATATGTTCTACTGCATACGTAGTCGCACTTAGAAATTCTTGTAATTTATTTGGCGATCCGTCGAATTCCGGAATCATTCCGCGAGCCTCTTTTAATGGTAAAAATCCGCATCCTCTTCGATGTCGTACATTTTCGGGCGTCGATCGTCGCGTGCTGTTGAGATAAGTCGGTGCGCCTTCTCAGGTTCCGCTTATCGTTGTCGCCTCGATGTACCGGGTGACTCGAAGTTCCTGATGGACTTCCTTTTCCTCGGTTGTAATTGTTGACCGTTTGACGGAGTTTCCTTTGCTGTCTCTCGTTCTGTCGATTCCACGGAATTTTTCTTCCTCGTGGTTGTGGACCTTTGCCGGTGTCGATCTTGTTAGAGCTGGCGTATCCCACCGCTGCCACCAATTAATGTTGTGCCTCTAGCCGCTAAGGAAGAGGTCTTTAGGGATTTATACGCCCAAAGGATTAGGATCCACGCTCGAAATAAGACACTCCCGGACGTTAGGTAGAAATTGATATATTTCACAGGTTTTTGTACACTTTTACTTATTCGCGATTATAATAGTCGGACGCGATGTAAGGTATATCGATACTGTTGATATGAGCGAGCGAGTAGTGAGCGATGTTAATGAGCTATATTACTGAGCTAGCGTCGGTGCATCTCGCGCTCAATATATATTAATTAATTAGGTCGTTGATTAGGGAGGAGTGTGGTGTCCCTGACCGGAGCATGTCTCGTGCTCCGCTCGTCAGCTGTCTCGTCAACTGCTTACTCAGCTTCCGAGAACTTGACCGTGACTTCCTTCTCTTTAGTCACGTATCTTACTTTTATTTCATTAATAATCTTTTATTCTTTCTTAATTACTTTTCCTTGAGATCTTTCCCTGATTCTAATGCTTTACTTTAGTCAGCTCTTTCTCAATCTTTTCTGTTCTACTTTACTTGTTTTATCTTTTAATATTAAGAAATCGGTCGGGTTACGACAGTTGACTATATTTCTTTATCCTTCTAACATATTAATTTTTTTGGTAAAAATGTATACAGAGCCTCTGCTTTATTTATGCATTTACTTTACAAGTTTGAAAAATACACAAATTTGTGTCAGTGCTAAAGAAAGTAATTTGCTGATATGTATGTGTAGATATAGTATACGTGACAAAATTTATTTTAACTGTGCCAAATTTTAATTTTAAAACAGATTTGGTTTAGTCAGATTAGGTTTTTTCGGGGTGGGTGCTCTGCCCCTCCCGCTGTCACGCATGTACTTAGCAAGGTTCACTCCACACCACTCCCTGCTAATACAAAACGAAGTCAATGCAAACGATTTTTCAAACCTTTTTTGTTAATAACTATTTAATAAAGAATGACCAATGGCTAAAACCTTTTGAATGTTGCTTAGGATCATGACTTTGACAATATATGTCAAGATCAAGGTCATCGGAGCTGCCTCTCTTTATCTTCATTTTTACCAATAATTTCCTATGTGTATGTATTAGCGCAGCTACATATTTTTTCTTAAACAATTATATGTTTTCTTTATTCTACCAATTGATTCCTCTCATTATTTTATATATAAAAGTATAGTAAAATAATAAAAAATGAATATTTTACGAGTATTTCACATAGTTTGTGTAAAACCAGAACATCATAGGCGGGGCTTAAAGATATTAACAATATTTAATAATATTTATTGATAATATTAAACAACATAATTAATAATTGAACAATATTATTACTTAATATCATATTTCTAATATTATATTATATTCCTTCTTTTTTTTCTTCTCTCTCTCTCTCTCTCTCCATTCCTCTCTCTCTCTCTCTCCCTCTCTCTCTCTCTTTCTCTGCAGTGGAGAAGTCGTGAACCATCGCTCCGCAAAAGTTAATAACTTTTAAACGATTAAATAGTTAGGGGAAGTGACACGACAAATAAACATTAAAGATGGAAACAAAAGTGCTGACATGTGAAAGTGAAACAGAGGTGACTGATCGCGTACGCTGATATTAGCGGTCGATAATTATGGATGATGAATATGCCGACTATTCTACGATGCTCGGCATGTAAGAAGACAATAAAAAATCAGGTGGTGACATGCAAGTCTTGTTATCAGGAAATTCGTGCTAAGCTGTTTTACCATCCAGGATGTGTAAGCAAGCATAAGATTTACAATAAAAACCAGGAATTGGTGTCGTGTTCTGGTCCATTTGACATTTATAATTGAAAGTGAAGCAGATATGAAGAAGGCATCGGCAGTGGACGGAGGCAGCAGAGACAGACTAGGATTTACAGGATCTACAAGTTCGTTTACGATGCCAAGCAGTGGAAATAAAATATCAGGAGTGAGTGGATCATCGACTATGGACGTAAAAATAGATTGGCTCGTAAAAATTTTAAAAGAAATAAAAGAAGAAACAGCATGTAAGAAGGAAATTAAAATGATGGTCAAGGAAATAGTTCGAGAAGAATTGGGAAATGTTAAGCAGAAATTAGAAGAGTTGAGAACAATGATACAGAGAAGAGTATGTGGATCAACAGGAGGAATACAAAGGAGCTGTAATGAAGCGGTTAAAAAGAAAAAGAAAGAGAATGTTATAATTATCAAACCTAAGATTCAACAAGAGGGTGAAGTTACATAAAAATTGATAAAAGATAGATATCAAAAATATGGCGACGGGAATAACAAAGTTAAGAAAAGGAAGCAAGCGAATAGTGATTCCGCTCACAAAACATAAACTCCTTAAAGCAAGCGGGTTTTTTCAATTTTGGCTTCCTTATAGAGGAAGCCCGATATCTCAAAGTTTGAGGAAGTTAGAGCGTACACAGACATTTCTCAAAAAATTCAATATTTTATAAAAAATGAACCCCTTCACCGTTCCTAGCCAAATTCAGTATCAACCATCCTTTAATGATACTCTATTCATGTAAAACAATTTAGTCTAATGTCTCAAAAATTTGCAGAAATTGGAGCGTGCACATTTATTAAAAAATTCAAAATTTTATAAAAAATGAACTCTTTCACCAATTCTCATCAAATTCAATACCAGCCATCCTTTAATGATACTCTAATCATGTGGAAATATTTAGCCCAATCTCAAAATTTGCGGAAGTTAGAGCAATCACACCATTTTTTGGAAAAATACGAAATTTTATAAAAAATAAACCCCTCCACTGATCCTAGCCAAATTCAATACCAATCATCCTTTAATGATACTCTAGTCATGTAAAACAATTTAGCCCGATATCTCAAAATTTGCGAAAGTTAAAGCAACCACGCCCTTTTAGTGCACATACACACATACATACATATATATGGACATTTTTTAAAATGTGATTTTTCGACGTTTTAGAACATTTTGAACCCATCGGCATCGAAAACTAAAAAAAAAAAAAATGTTCTCGGAAACAAAGCTTCCTATATAAGAAAACAAAACGTGTAAATTATATGTTTAAAATTGGAACATACAACGTGAAGATAAGTGATGAACACGACGCCCTTAGCCCGGAATGTCCAACATTTAAAAAAGCGATACAGGAGGAAAAGAGAAGAGCCGGCTGGAAGGATGCTAAATAGCAACTACAGAAGGAAGCGGAAATAATACTGTATACAAATGCGCAAAGTTTGATGGCGCATGGAGACGAGATACAGCATCAGATTATGAAGAAAATGAACCTTGCGTTCATAGCGTTATTAGACACCAGATCGAATGCTGAATTTGAAGACAGTAAAGTGAACGCACCGGCGGGTTATAGTATGATTAGATGTGATGCTGAAAATAGAAATACAGGAGGGGTTGTTTTATATGTGAGGGATGATGTTAAATATAAAATAATATTAGCGAAAAAAATAGAATTGAATTGTTGGTGTGTTGCGACCGAGGTGAAAAAGAAATTGTATAGAGGATAAAAAATAAATAAATAAATGGTAATATATCATTCACCGAGTACATCGCATGGTGATTTCGTGAGATTTTTGGAGGATATAGTAGAAGTAATAATACGGAGAGAATGTATGATAATAGGAGACTTTAATATAGATATTGTTACGTTCGCGCTGGACGCTCGGAAGTTACAAACGACAATGTTCTTGGTGTTACATTAGCTGCAAGGCGTTCTCCCTAACAACGAGTGGGATTTGTTAAACGAAGTTGGGTTGTTGTTGTTTCGGGGCTTTCGGCTTAGGAAGACGTGTCACTCTCGGTTACGAATGAACGTTGTATTCCTGTTGTACATAATATTTTTGTGTATAAAGTTATTTTCATTTTTACGGAAGTGTCCTTTCATTGCGTGTGCGCGAGTGTGAGAAAGTGAGAGAGCGACGAACGCAACATTTTGGGGGTTCGTTCGGGATCTTCATATTGACATCGGAATACGAACATGAATACGATACATTCACCGAGGAGGACCCGAGCGAGGACAGAAACACCACCTACTGATGATATGAGTTCCGCGACGGAAACAGCATCTCTTGGAGCGATACTGGAAGAGATGCGAAGAATGTGCGAGGAGCAAACTTGGAGGGAAACGGATCTCTCAGCGAGACTACAACAGTTTGAAAATGAGCTCACGCGGCTACAAAGAAATAACCAGCTAAGTCCTTCAATTTCTAGAGTCGGGAATTCGCGGGGCGAAAACGCGGCGGAAATTAACATACGCGCGGAATTAGGTTTTAAATTAAAACCGGACGTGTTTGATGGAACGGTGCCGCTGCGGGAATTTTTCTCGCAATTTAATTTAATCGCTCAAGCGAATAAATGGGACGACACGACTAAGACCGTTGCGCTTGCTGCGTGTTTGAGGGGCAAAGCGCGTTCTGTATTAAAAGCTGTACAAGATGTGTCGAGTTTAGAATTTTCAGAGTTAAAATCTAAACTCGAATTGCATTTTGAGGAGGGACGTCTGTCTCAGAATTTTTACACGCAATTTACGAACCGTAAACAGAAAGCTGGGGAAGATTTGGCTACCCTTGGCTCTGAGCTTGAAAGACTCGTGCGCCTCGCTTATCCTGAATGTCCACTTGAAGTTCGCGAAAGAATTGCCTGCGCACAATTTATTTCTGCTGTTTCTGATAACTATATTAGAAAAACCCTTCAACTCAAAAATATTGATTCTTTGAATTCGGCGATAGAGAGGGCGAAAACTTTAAAAATTATTCAAGGGGAAGGTTTCGAAGAAAGAAGAGAAAATTTTAATAGGGAATGTTGGACATGCGGAAAAACTAGGCATTTCCGTTCTGATTGTCCTAGCAGGCAGGAAAACGCGATTAAGGGATAATTAAAGAGACTTTGAAGCTCAGAGTCCCATTAAAAATTAATTTATATGTTAAAAAAAAACGTTTTTCTGTTTTCTGCGATAAATATTTTGTCCGTTTCAGGAAGCATGGTCTCCTGTAGTGTTCCCTTTAAAACTTCCGTTAATCTTCTCAGGAAGAAGGAAATTTAATTTTTGAAGACTGCCTCTCCCCGGTTTTCGACTGAGGTTTCCCGTGGGACTAGGGCGAATGCAGAGGCAGAGGCAAGGTTAGTCTTACGAGACGTTTGGGTCCTCAGAAAGCTTTCCCCCCCTTGTCCGAAGACTTGCAAGATCGCATTGAGGCAGCACTAACATCGAGGAAGTTTACGTGAAAAAGAGCGGAAATCCTATGTGGGCGTGCGGAAGTTGAAGAAGAAGGAAGCCTGGCCAGCTCTCTATCTTCAAGAAAATCCGCAATGAAGTCTCAAAATTGTAGATGGAGATCGGGGAAAAATGGGGCCTGGTAACTCGTGGCAGCAGCTCGAGGTAGGGCAAGAGACCATTTTTGGTACCCTGAATCTTCAAGATGACGAAAAGGGACAGAGAACCGCTTGAAATCTGCTCTTCCGGATTGTCGGGACGACAATCTTGAAGAAGGGGGGCGGTGTTACGTTCGCGCTGGACGCTCGGTGTTACGTTCACGCTGGATGCTTGGTGTTACATTAGCTGCAAGGCGTTCTCCCTAACAACGAGTGGGATTTGTTAAACGAAGTTGGGTTGTTGTTGTTTCGGGGCTTTCGGCTTAGGAAGACGTGTCACTCTCGGTTACGAATGAACGTTGTATTCCTGTTGTACATAATATTTCTGTGTATAAAGTTATTTTCATTTTTACGGAAGTGTCCTTTCATTGCGTGTGCGCGAGTGTGAGAAAGTGAGAGAGCGACGAACGCATCAATATTATGTTAGATTCGTTTTATACAAGGAAGCTGTAAACTACATTGTTGAGTTTAGGCATGAAACAATATGTACCGACGAAAATTACGAAAGATAGTAAGACAATTATAGATTTAATTTTCGCTAATAATAAAATAAAAATGCAGGTAATGCATGAACCTAAACTAACGAACCATGCGTGGCTAAAAGTTGAACTGAACGCGAATAATAAATACAAAGAACTTTGTGATAGGAATTATAGAGAGTTTAATGTAGATGAATTTATTAAATAGTGGAAAATAAATTAGAGAAAAATCAAGATGTGGATGTCAGTGTGAGAGCGAAGAAATTTGTTGATGGTATAGTAAATGCGTACAGCAAAGACGCTAGGAAAAATTTTAGAATTCCGAGAGTATGGGACGGGAAAAAGTGGTTTTTGGATGAAATAAGAGAAGCAATGGCCAAAAAAGATGAGATATATAGGAAAGCATTTTATGCTGACATGGGACAAAATTGGCAATTTAAAATTGAAAAAAATGCAGTAGTTAAGTTAATTAGGACAAAGAAGAAAAAATATTATGAAAATATGATAGATCTTAATAAAGAAAATCCTACATCTATGTGGAAAACACTAAAAGAAATAATTAGAGGCGAACCGGGAGGTAAGAGGGAAGTAGAGGATATAGATTTTGAAATATTAGACAGCACTGAAGGATATAGCAGATAAATTTAATTTATATTATGTTTTCTTAAATGGAACTCCCCATTTTATATTACATATTCTTGTAGCTTATCTCGAGAGCTTTCCAAAACACTATAAAAAAGTATTTTTTCATTAAGTACTTTCTGAGTTATTTTGTAAAGTATTAATAGTATAGCAAAATCTATAAAAATGGGAGTAAGCCTGGGAGTATGCGTAAAAGAATTATTTATGTTATTGAAAACGAGAGAATTATGGAAAATTTTGAGATGATTAGTATAGAGCATTTACAGGAAATTGTTATGGGATTATCGAAAAAGGAAGGTACAGAGAAGGGAATAAGTAGCGATATATTAAAGGCAATATTTTGCGTAATAAAAGAGGAATGTGTTGATATTTAATGATATAATAAATAACTCTTTGAAGGAAGGTTGCTGTCCAGAAGGTTGGAAACGTCTACGATAATACCGATTCCAAAAATAAAGAAAGTTAGAAAAGCAAGTGAATTTAAGCCTATTAATATTGTGAGGTAAACTGAAACATTTATTTGAATCGCGCGCCGATGGCACCACATAACATGTACTAGGATAAGCAAGAGTAGAGAGAGGGCGTGTGTGTCGGAGTCCTCGGGCAGCGTGCAATAGGAAGCAGTTGTTGTCAGTCCGTCGACGAGTTTCAATTATAATTATAATAAAGTATATGTTAATCCTGATCTGAGTTAGATTATTTGAACCTTACAAAATCAGAAGTGGGATTAGAACACGCGAGTGCACGGGAAACGCGTAAGAACTCATCGAGAAATCGCGTCAGTCTCAGTATCGTGACGGTAGCCATTTTTCTGTTCGTTGGTCGTACCGGGCACGTGTGAAGTAGTACGCGCCGTTGTTCTCAGAGAGAATCCGAAGAGATAGATTTATGAGTGTATGTGATATTCAAGATAATTGTAAACGACATTCGTTCGGTCAGCGGACATCACATACGAACACCTATGTACATTGTGTGTGGGGCATGACTGTTTCGATGTGCGAGTAGACCTGTGTTTCGAACGTTCGGACGTGACGTCATTGCGGAAGATCGAGTGGCGGCTCGTCAAGCATATACACTGCCTTGCTACGGACACTGACCAATACGTTATAGAAAGACGTGCAAACAGCGATGAACGGAAATCGAGATAAAATGGAACCGAAGAAAATTTCAACGACTCAGTTCAAGGCCGAATTAAAAAGACGAGGCCTGCCGACCAGCGGTACGAAGAAAGATTTTATCGCTCGGTTGGAACAGGACGACCCAAGTGGTAGGTGGTTGGACGATATTATGCGTACCGAAACTTCGGGGACCGTTCCAGAAAAGACCGCGTCGGACGAGGACGGGGCAGTGGGAACAGACGGAGACAAAGAAAGAACGGAAGAGAGAGCGAGAGACCGACATACGCAAGAAAATAGAAATCGTCCGGGAAGTGCTAGGTCACGGGCGTCGGTAGACATCAGTCAAGGAAATGATAATCCAAATATCGAAGAATTAGCGCGTCGATATCGTGACATGCAACTCGAGTTCGAACGACGTGAAAATGAGTTTTTAAGACGAGAATTGGACATCGCCAGACGAAAGAATGAACAACTACGACGAGCTACACCGTCAACGGCGGAGGGGCCGCACAGAAAAGAAAATATCAACGCCATGTTGAAATTGGTAGGATTTTTCGACGGAAGTGCCGGTACGTTCAGAAAATGGGAACAACAGGTTCGGTAACTGTGTGTGACCTATCATCTTGACGACGATCGCGCCAAATTGCTCGTAAGCAACAAATTAAAAGGGAAAGCGAAAATTTGGTTTCAAACGGAGAATACAATTATTATGAGTCTTGATGAAATAATGGACGGCCTCAGGAAAATGTATGATCATCGTCCGTTGCGTGTAGCGCTGAGAAAGAAATTCGAGGCAAGAGAGTGGAAAGTATCCGAGAATTTCGCAGATTATTTTCACGATACGATAATTCTGGCGAAGGACGTCCCTATCGATGAGGAAGAAATAGTCGATTATTTAATCGATGGCATTCCAAGTGACCATCTACAGGATCTGGTAAGGATGAAAGAATTTTCGAAGAAAGAAGAAATGTTTAGAGTGTTCGAGAAAGTACCGCTACGACCGACAACGAAAAACAGTCCGAGTGTCGTACCGACCTGCCAAATGTGACTCACGATTGGCAGGTCGGTACGACACAAAGTCAGCTGATTCCTCGGAAAACGGGGAAAAGAAAGAAGATAAGCAAACGAAGAACGAAGAAGGGAAGCCCAAAAGTCCCTCGTTGTTATAATTGTAACAAATTGGGGCACTTGGCTGCCGACTGTCGACAAAAACCAAAGCGCGAGAAGGGCTCGTGTTTCAATTGCGGTGAGATGGGCCATATATCCAAGGACTGCCCAGCGAGGGCCACATCATCATCAGCGCAGGTTGCAATGATCAACGAAGAAGAGGATCAAGTCTGTTCCGTCTCAGGATGTACAGAAGAAGAGGAAACGTTTTTTAAAAACGTTGACTATGAGATAAGCTGTTCCGTTATCAACCAGAAAATTAGATTAAATACGCTAATGGACACAGGTAGTAAGATTAGTTTCATAAAAGAAAGTCTTGTCCCAGAAGAAACGGTAGAGCCGTTCGATAAACCCTCGGAAAATTATCACGGTATAAATCACTCTCCGTTGCGGGTAGTCGGGTATATACGTTTGAATATTACTGTCGATAACAAAACGATAGATGATCTGACAGTGTTAGTCGTTCTGGATGCGACTATGAGAAGCCCTGTAGTGCTGGGATGCGGCGTTTTAAAGAGATTCGGTCTGGGTCTAAGAAAATTGGAAGCTCAAGCGATACATGACATTTTTAACGTAGAGATAAGCGATTCACGCGACACAATATCGGATTCCCTAAATGTGAACACCGAGATACCACGCGAACTACAGTCAAACTTACGAGAACTTTTTAAATCCGAGTACGTCGAACCCGAAAGGCCGAATAATCCGAAAGTCGACATGGAATCTGACGGAAGAGAAACCATTTCATTTTAATCTGCGTCGAGTGTCATTTTTCGAAAAGGAGAAATTGAGGAGAATATTAGATGATTTCCTCGAGAGGGAAATAATTCAGCCTAATAAATTCGAGTTCGCCTCTTCGATCATACTAGCAAAAAAAATGATAAACTTCGACTTTGTGTAGATTACCGCGTATTGAATAAAGCTCTATTGCGAGATAACTATCCTCTTCCCATAATCGAAGATCAAATTGACGTACTTAGAGACAAAACATATTTCAGTATCCTTGATCTGAAAGACGGTTTTTTTCATATTCGAATTGCTGACGAATCAGTAAAGTATACCGCGTTTATGACGACTTTCGGAGTGTTCGAGTATCGGAAGATGCCTTTCGGACTCAAGGTGGGACCAGCGAGGTTCCAGAAGTTCATAAATGAAGCGTTAACAGAATTAATCAGAACCGGAGATATCGTAGTATATATGGACTATATATTGGTCGCAACTATTACCGTAGAATACCATTTTAGGATGTTGAGACAGTTATTTAAATGCCTGGTCGAAAATCTGTTGGAGCTCCGAATCGATAAGTGTAGGTTTTTATGTACGCAAATAGAATTTTTAGGCTACCGCATTTCCGAGAGAGGAGTCCAGCCGAGCGAGACGAGAGTAAGGGCAATCGAGGATTATCCGATTCCACAAAACATGAGAAGCTTGCAATGTTTCTTAGGCATGGCTTCGTATTTCCGGAAATTCATTGAGGGTTTCTCCATCATCGCGGAACCACTTCACGAATTGCTCCGTAAGAACGTGGAATTCAAATTCGGGAAAGAACAACTGAAAGCCTTTCAGACATTAAAACAAAAGTTGCAAGAGGCGCCTGTACTTGAGATATACAGTCCTCATGACGAGACGGAGCTCCACACAGATGCCAGTTCGCACGGTTTCGGCGCTGCGCTTATGCAAGGAAAAAAAAACATGAAATTTCATCCAGTTTTGTATTTCTCCAAAAGGACAACCGATACTGAAAGCCGTTATCACAGTTTCGAACTGGAAACATTCGCAGTTATTGACGCGCTGCGTTGTTTTCGTATCTATTTACACGGCATCAAATTTAAGATTGTCACAGACTGCGCATCATTGAGAATGACTTTAGATAAAAAAGAGATAAGTCCGCGAATAGAGAGATGGGCGATCGAACTTATGCAATATGATTATGTTCTAGAACACAGACCCGGCGCTAAAATGCAGCACATGGATGCTCTTAGTCGCGCCACGAATATTCTTATGATCGAGGATAACCCACTCGAATTAGAGTTAGCATTAAGTCAAAGACGTGATCCCAAAATCCGAGAACTCCGTGAAAAACTCGAGAAGACGCAAGATAAACAATACGAGATGCGAAACGGACTCGTATACAAAAAGAAAGAGACCGATTTAAGGTTTTACGTGCCGCAAAAGATGGAGGGTCATGTATTGTTCAAGTATCATGATGAGATGGGTCATTTTGGTCCGGAGAAGACGTGTAGTGCCATAGACAAGACCTACTGGTTTCTGCAAATGCGCACTAAGATTAAGAATCATATCCGAAACTGTTTGAAGTGCATTGCGTTCTCACCATGCACAGGTAAGTCAGAAGGATTCCTGCATTGTATACCTAAGGGTAACATACCTTTCAGACATTTCACATCGACCACATGGGACCCATCGACAGAAAAGGTAAACTGAAACATTTATTTGAATCGCGCGCCGATGGCACCACATAACATGTACTAGGATAAGCAAAAGTAGAGAGAGGGCGTGTGTGTCAGAGTCCTCGGGCAGCGTGCAATAGGAAGCAGTCGTTGTCAGTCCGTCCGTACGAGTTTCAGTTATAATTATAATAAAGTATATGTTAATCCTGATCTGAGTTAGATTATTCGAACCTTACAATTAGTTACCAATATTTGAAAAAATGTTAGAATTAGTAGTGAAAAAGCAAATTGAAATGTATTTGGAAGATAATTGTATTATAACAGAGCATCAGTCGAACTTTAGAAAACAATATTCGTGTGAAACAGCGATTCAAACAGTTATTGATGAGTGGAAATTAATAGTTAGTGAGGCAAAAATGATGGGATTTTTTAATTTTCATGGATCTTAAGCAAGCCTTTGAAACAATAGATAGAGAAAGATTATTAGAGAAATTATATCAATATGGAATTAGAGGAATGGTTTTAGAATGATTAAAATCATACTTAAAGGACAGAACACAGCAGATTCAATTTAGCAATAAATGATCTAAATTAATGGCCACAAAATATGGAGTAACACAAGGATCTGTATTAAGACCTTTGTTATTTATAGCATATATAAATGATATAATCAAAATCTGTCCATAAGGCCTGTCCAGAAAGATGTAGTATAAAAATGTTTGCAGATAATACGTTAATATATGTAACTGAAGAAAGCATCGCGGAATTAGAGAACAAAATGAATATGGCATTTACTATAATAGAAGAGTGGATGAATATAAATAAGTTAAAAATGAATGCAGGGAAAACGAAACATTTGATAGTCAGAAGTATAAGGAAAGAACTACGAGGTAATATTAAATTGAAATGTTTGGATGGAACTGAGATAGAACGTGTGGAAATAATGAAATATCTAGGCATAATTATTGACGATAGACTACGATTTAAGGACTACTGTGATTATATGCTAAAAAAATAGGGAAAAAACGAGTTTTTTAAATGGAATAAGTAATCAAATGCAGTCTGTGTGGATGGCATCTCTCTGAGATTGTTGAAATTAGCAATCCACTGTATACTGCCTATCTTGGAGCATCTTTTCATCTTCTCCTTGATGAATAGAGTTTTTCCAAAGCAGTGGAAATCGGCTCTTATTTGTCCAATCCCTAAAGTCAAGAATCCTACATTGGTGCAACATTATCGACCAATATCGATCCTTCCTACATTGTCGAAGGCTCTGGAGCGGATAGTCTGCGTGCAGATTCGTGCCTACCTTGAGGACTCTGGCCTTTACGATTCATGTCAGTCTGCTTATCGGAACAACCACTCTACACAAACTTGTCTGATTAGGATGATGGACGAAGTGAGACACGCGGCTGATCGTAGGATGGTCATTGTGTCTGTGTTCTTCGATTTTTCGAAGGCTTTTGACGGGGTGGATCATTTCCTACTAATCAAGAAGTTGAAGAACATAAACTTTTCTGATAGTGTCTTGTGTTGGATACACTCTTATTTGACGGAGAGGACTCAGGCGGTTAAGAATGGCATGGAGGGTACTATCTCGTCTCCATCTCTTGTCAGGGCCGGAGTGCCTCAGGGCTCTGTTTTGGGACCCTTGCTTTTCATTTTATATTTAGCTGACTTTGATTTTGTGGTCAAACACTGCAAATACAATTTTTATGCTGACGATCTCCAAGCCTACATTCACTGTGAACCAAGGGATTTTATCTGATACTCATCTTAAACTCAAATAAGACTCATTCTTCTGGGATTCGTCCCAGAGCGCTTAATAAATGAAGCTTTCTCTTTCTCTCTTCCTCTCCTCTCCTTCTCCCCTCTCCCTTTCCCCTCTCCCTCTCTGCCTCCCCCTCTGCCTCTGCCTCTCTCTCTCTCCCTCTCCCCTCTCTTTCTCTCTCTCGCCCTCTCTCTCTCTCTCTCTCTCTTGCTAAATCTTCGTCTCTTTATTTTTAAATAAAACGTTTATATTTATGATGTTTATACGCAATATACATAAATTTATAAAATAAAAAAAAATAGTTTACATATCTTTCATATCATATTTTAATATAATACAATATAATATACATATATACATAGTATACATATCTTTCTCTATTCGTTTTTTTTCTTCCTCTTTCTCCCTTTTTTGTCTCCTTTAACTTTATTTTCTTTAATTTAATTTTTAATCATATATAAACTGTCAAACTGTCAAGCCATAGACATAGAAATATAGGGACCAAGCATATCATTGCGGGGGGAAGCCACTGCGGGACGGTGCGACGAGGTAAATTGTGCCTAAATTTGATTGGCTGTTATATTGCATAAGTTCACGTCAATGATATTCGTGCCGTTGGCGGCTGTCAAACATATAGATAAATACTGTCAAAATATGTGTGATAATTATATGTTTGACAGCCGCCAACGATGCGAATATCACTGACGTGAACTTGCGCAATATAACAGCCAATCAAATTTAGGCACAGTTTACCTCGTCGCACCGTCCCGCAGTGGCTTCACTCCTCTCGCCTAAACCACGAGTTTATGCTCGGTCGAATAGTTTTTAAAATATATCGAGAAAAGCAAAAAGCCACTCTATATATAAGGGATGCTTTCACCCCTTAGAACCGTTTTTGGGCAGCAACTGAAAATTTCTAAATTCATTTATTGACCCCCTCTACATGTCCGTAAAGTTTCATCAAAATCAGAATTTTCGGGTTCGCGAGGTTCCCTTGTAAGTCAACGATAAAATCACCTCTATTTCAGAAATTCTGATTCACTTACGTTGCTCGAATCGCGATCGACAGTATATCAATGTACGATTGTGCTAGTGCGAAGCAAAGGAAAGTAAAATGAGGCGAAAAAAATATATTGTTAGAAGAAACTCGTTTATTTTTTAACAAAGTGCCACTGGAGATGTTAATACAGGGTGAGTCTGATAAAAAGTCCACCATGTTTTTTTCAAAAACGATTCGATATACGGGAAGACATCCATTATCAAATTTGTAGGACAAGTAGGGGCAAATATTTTGGTGACCTTGAACTTGATCTTGAACTTGACCTTGAAGGTCAATTGAAGGTCAACTTTGTTTTCTTAAATGGAAACCTATTTTTGTTATTGCACATTCTTGTAGCTTATCTCGAGAGCTTTTCAAAACACTATAATAAAGTATGTTTTCATTAAGTACTTTATGAGTTATTTTATATCTTAATCTGACATATTTTGATATAAAAAATAAAATATCTCGTAAAATATTTAGTTTTCGATAATCTTACCGTAATACTTTTATGTACAGAATAATGAGACAAATCAATTAGTAAAAAAAAAAATAATTGTTTTTAAGAAAAAAGTATGTAATTATTTACAATGCGATTTAGCAATTATTTGTTTTTTTTTTCATTATTCTGTACATAAAAGTATTACGATAAGATTATCGAAAACTAAATATTTTACGAGATATTTTATTTTTTATATCAAAATATGTCAGATTAAAATATAAAATAATATGTACAGAATAATGAGACAAATCAATTAGTATAAAAAAAGACAAATAATTGTTTAAAAAGATACATTGTAAATAATTACACACTTTTTCTTAAAAACAATTATTATTTTTTTATACTAATTGATTTGTCTCATTATTCTGTACATAAAAGTATTACGGTAAAATTATCGAAAACTAAATATTTTACGAGATATTTTATTTTTTATATAAAAATATGTCAGATTAAGATATAAAATAACTCAGAAAGTACTTAATGAAAACATACTTTATTTTAATGTCTGGAAAAGCTCTCGAGATAAGCTACAAGAATATGCAATAAAAAAGGAGTTTCCATTTAGGAAAACAAAATTGACCTTCAATTGACCCTCAAGGTCAAGTTCAAGGTCAAGTTCAAGGTCACCAAAATATGTGCCCCTACTTGTCCTACAAATTTGATAATGGATGTCTTCTCCTATCTTTAATCGTTTTCGAGAAAAACATGGTGGACTTTTTATCAGACTCACCCTGTATATGTAAAACTTGTGGTACAAAAAATGCTGGAAATTGGCTTACAAATTTAAGAAAACATTTGATGAGGAAACATCACAATTCAAATGAATTGTTACAAGAAGAATGATAAAATATGAATGCAGAATCATCAAAGAAGCGCGAAATTTAAGTGGAGATATCGGCTGAAGAAATCATAAATATGTGTGTAGATTTAATGACCACAAAAGAATGACCGTATGCTTTGTTGGATTGTAAGCCGTTTAGACACTCATGGAGGCTATTTGTATTTGCAAGTAAGAAGAAACACACCCATGTGCGCGCGCGCACATACACTCACGGACGAGTGGCCTTCACTTGGACACAGTACAATTGGACACGGTGCAAATGGACACGTTGCAAATGGATAGTTGCACACCGCTCAATTGCACCCCGCACAGTTGCATACCGTTCAGTTGCACACCGCTCAATTGCACACCGCTCAGTTGCACACACACACACACACACAAACGGGGGAGGGAGGTGCAAGGGAGGCCTTCGGCCCCCCTCCCGCGCCCACCCCGCCGGTAGGCAGATTGGACTTCGCTTTACAACTACGGTGGGCAAATTAACGGTGTGCAACTGAACGGTGTGCAACTGAACGGTGTGCAACTGAGCGGTGTGCATCTGAGCGGTGTGCAACTGAACGGTGTGCAGCTGACCAGTGTGCTACTGAACGGTATCCAAATGAATTTTCTTCAGTGTCCAAAATTATTGTGTCCAAATGCACTGTGTCCAATTGAGCCGTGTGCCAAGTTTCGTGTCCATTTGCAACGTGTCCATTTGCACCGTGTCCAATTGTACTGTGTCCAAGTGCACCGCTCCCCTCACGGACATGTTGTGTGTGCGCGTGTGCGTGCGTGCGTGTGTGTGTGTGTGTGTTTATTGATTAAAAAATTTGAAATAATTACTGTATTTATATACAGGGTTTATCAGACCACCCGTGCCAGCCGAATATCTCGAAAATCGAGAACGGCAGACAAAAATATTTCAAACAAAAGTTGTAGGGTCTGAAGTAACGCATTACATAGTAATATTAGTACGATTTTGAATAGCGTTGTCAAGGTCACGTGAAGGTCATCATAAATTTATTAAATAGAATCCCCTACTTTTTATTACATATTTTTATAGCTTATCTCGAGAGCTTTTCAAAACACAACAATAAAGAATTTTTTTAATAAGTATTTTTCAAGTTACAAGACTTGAAAGTTACAATATCGCCGGCATTAGCATTACCCAAGGTGTACCGCGTGGAGGTTGCACGGTCGGATTTACACCTCTTGTGTGTGTGCGCTCGCGCGCGCGCATTAACAAATAAAGCAAATTTGCGCCGGAAAACTTATTAGTTTGAAAATCGATGCCGCAACACGTTGTGATCGTTCTATTTTTGGTATCAACATGCAATATATCTGTCGTTATAGATTTTGGCTTCATACCAGTCATTTTATGAAAATAAATAATGAACAAAATATAAGCGTAAAAAGAATACATTTATTATGACTATTTTATCAAATGTAACGTAAATAAAGTTCTTAAAAATAATTTTTGTACAAATCGATGTACAAATCGTTGCGTTTGACAATGTGGTGGGTCGCTTGTAGTGTTTTATAAAAAGACTAAAATTCTTAGCGAGATTGTAAAACATTTCATTTTCAATCATGGTTTGAGAATATGGCCGCACTTACATTTTATTTAAATTGCGGTTATGTGTGTTGTATATTTCTATTAAAAATATTGTAAGCAATTTTACAAAATTATTGATGTTAAAAATAAAAATAATGATTAAATAATTAATTCTATTTATGCATGTTCAAATTTGGTAGAAAACTTAAAACATTACGATGTAATAATTTAGAAGATATAAAAATTAATATAATCAATAATTATTCCAAAACTGAAATAAAATATATTCTTCCATTCTTTAGAAAAGATATTCATTTACTCATTTGTTTTAATTATTAATTTTTTCTATTTTTGTATATTTACATCCTTATTTTTACTTTTAAAAACAGAATTTGACAACAGTATATATTTACCAAAAAATTCTATTTACTTTTCTCGATCTCCGATAAAATATATATTTGCAATAGAAAAGTAATAATTTTTATCATTGTGATTATATTTCACATTTAAAATTGAAGCTGAAGAATTTATTAATAACGTATTAAGCAATTATCAAACAAAACTACCAAATTATATAAAGTTAATTCTAAATTATGCAGGCTATGATAATATTATATCAATTTCAAAATTATATGATGCCTGTATAACAGAATTAGAAAGATTTGTAAAAGAAGATTTAACTAAGCTTTTAAATGAAAATGAATTATTTGTTAAAATATATCATCGAAATCTGTCACATTTTAAGATTGCTGATGGTCACAAAAAACTATTGTTACATTTAAAAAAGATCTGTACCAAGGAAGTTAAAAATATTTCAAATAAATTTAGTTCAAAAAGTGTAGTTCAAATTTAGTTCAAAAAGTGTAGTTCAAATTTAGTTTAATAAGAAAAATAGTCCTTGTAAAGAAAAAAGCCAAAAGAAAAGGAACTTTCAAGACATGCAAAGAGAAGCAGAAGAAATAATGATTGAAAACGATAAAGAAAATAAAACAAATGATGCTAAAGAACAAGTAGAAAATTTAGCTAAAAATATATTAAAAGATGTATTGACGAGAACTATGAAGAACACATTGAAGATCTTATTAAACAAATTGATAATTTAAAGGTTAAGATAGATAAACAAAATTATTGTGCAAAAATTAAATGCTGCTTCTGTGATTTCATTTCCACAGGATATTCGGCCAAAAATTCTAAAAGTGAAAAGAAATGGATATTATCCAATTTTAATAATAAACACATTTCAACTCATATAAAAATATTAAAAACAACAAATATAAAAAAAATGATAATCCTAACAGTACTTTATTTTCATTTATAAAAATACATAAATCTAATGACAATTCACTTTCGAGATCACTTCCAAGTTCAAAGCGAGGATGAAATCCAAAACAACTTTTTAAATATTTCATCTGAAATTACATCTGATATTAATAATTTGGTCAATACTATTCAGAATGCGGAAATTTATATTTCGCCAAATATAGATTCTATAGAATTAAAAGAATGTTTTGCGAGCAGCTCGACAAATTCATATAACCACTGTGTCAAATACAAAATGAAACCTACTGCGGTGAAATCTCAAATCTATTAGAATCGGATTTTTATGTACGCAGAATTGTTGAGGAGGCTAACAATTCTGCGACATTAAATAATGAGCCCTAACCCCAAATTTAAAAAAAAATGCAAAAGTAGATACCGTGACCAGGCAACAAATTAAAAGAGTTTAAAGCATTTGAAAAATCCCAGACCAAAATTATGGATTATTTTCTTAAAACTATAACAACAATTATCGAAGATCATCCTGATATACAAAATACTTTATTAAGTATCACTAATGTAGAAAATACAAATAAATTCTCGAATATAAGTTCATTCTTAGATTGCTTAAGAGATACGGCAGCAAAGAATATAAAACATAAGAAACACGGAAACAAATTTACTGAAAATATTTACAATAATAGGCTCTGATAATAAATATAATTTGAAGAAGACGGGCTAATTAAAAGCCTCGTGCAGTAGGCTGAGCGCAAATTCTTGTTAAATTTTTTTGGTTTATTATTTAAACGAATGTACGTTTTGGTCCTATGTTTCGGACCATCTTCAGCATAGATTAAACGCGTTTGAATATTTGTCAGACACTCAGCATCTCTCCCGACGGACGAGTGCAATTCCGCCTCTTTCCGGTGCCATTCGTAAAGGGCAAAAGTGTATGGTTTCGGATCGAAACACCGTTGTAATTATGCGTACCAATCCATCGGACGAGATACCGCGAGTCCCCAAAGGCAAGGCACAACTGTCGGTTAATTCAAATGTCAGCTATATCGAGCCCTCTGACATTGCCGGCACACAAACAAACACTCAAACATTATGACGCGTCGGTAACTATCATTAACGCGGTAAAAGGCGCGCTCGTAATTCTTCAAATTTACAACACAGGACAACAATACGGTCTCTGTTCAGACGACGAATTCAATGGATAATGAAAGTCACATGCGTATATCTTATTTTAACATCCCGTACGTTCCAACGATCTTTGAAAAGTTTGGGCCGGTGGTCCGTGACTTCCACGTCAAAATGTCGTATACGGGCTTAAACAAATTAAAACAATATATTCGCGTGCAGAAAGACAAATTGCCGGATCCTTCGCGCAATAATGTCATATACAAGATTCCATGCATGAATTGTAACGCTTCGTATGTCGGTCAAACCAGCAGACTTTTAAAAACACGAATTGCAGAACACTGCAATCACATCAGACGAAATACGACACAACACTCGGTTATCACGGACCACAGACTTAGTGGCTACGAATTCGCATGGGATAACGTGGAAATTTTGGACGAGGAACGTATATATGGAAAGCGCCTTATGTCGGAGATGATATTTATTAGGCGACAAACCAATAGTTTAAATCTGCAAAGCGATACAGAGAATCTACACCATGCATATCTCACGTTGGTGGAAAATTTACCAAAAATTTGAAGAATTACGAGCGCGCCTTTTACCGCGTTAATGATAGTTACCGACGCGTCACAATGTTTGAGTGTTTGTTTGTGTGCCAGCAATATTAGAGGGCTCGATATAGCTGACATTTGAATTAACCGACAGTCGTGCCTTGCCTTCGGGGACTCGCGGTATCTCGTCCGATGGATTGGTACGCATAATTACAACGGTGTTTCGATCCGAAACCATACACTTTTGCCCTTTACGAATGGCACCGGAAAGAGGCGGAATTGCGCTCGTCCGTCGGGAGAGATGTTGAGTGTCTGACAGATATTCAAACGCGTTTAATCTATGCTGAAGATGGTCCGAAACATAGGACCAAAACGTACATTCGTTTAAATAATAAACCAAAAAAATTTAACAAGAATTTGCGCTCAGCCTACTGCGCGAGGCTTTTAATTAGCCCGTCTTCTTCAAATTAAATTTACTGAACCTTTAAAACTTTTCAGTTTATATATATTTATTGTTGGTGGTCGTATGATCTATGAACTTTTACATACTAATCTACAAAATATATTACCATCAATTACAACAATTAACAGATGCTTGGATAAGGAAAGTAATATGGTCGATGGAATTGTTTGATTAAAAAAATTAAAGTTATTCTTAACAAAACGCAATTATCCTCCCAACGTGTTTATTTTAAAAGATCAAACCGCAATAATTAAAAACGTAGCAAATGATTCTAAAAGTAATAGAATGATTGGCTTTGTCTCTTCATATAGAGAGAATGGATTTCCCAAAAACAATTTTGAATGATAATGTGAATTTTGTAAAAGATATTAAAAATGCTTTTTCAAAAAATGTTGTTGGTTGTAATGCGTATGTGTATATGGCCCAACCGCTTATTGATAACACACCAGCATTTTATTTAACAGTTTTTGCAAGTGACAATAAATTTAATCATAATGACGTTTTAAGGTGTCTTCCTAGTATGACGCTCTGAAAAAAGGCGATTTTTGGGAATTTTTTTAAAGAAAAGTATAAAACATATTAATTTCAAACTTTCTACGTTTATTAAGTAACATTTCAAGTATATCCTGAAATTTTTTCAAATAAAAATATTTGTTTGTTTCGGAGTTATTCCAACCAGGATGCCTAAAAAAAAATTGTTTTTCATGGCGGACATGATTCCAGCCAATGTAGTCGTATGAAATAAAAAAACCATAAAGATTCTTAATCTGTATGAGTGTGGCTATCGCGTGAACTAGAATAAAAAAAAATATTAAAAAATTAAAAAATGGCAGCGTTCAAAAAAAAAATTTCATTTCTCATAAAAAAATTGGTTAGTTTTGTAAATCGCAAAATTTGAATTTTGCAAATATCGTTTTAATTCTAATTCACACGATATAACCACACTCATACAGATTAAGAATCTTTATGGTTTTTTTATTTCATACGACTACATTGGCTGGAATCATGTCCGCCATGAACAACAATTTTTTTTTAGGCACTCTGGTTGGAATAACTCCGAAACAAACAAATACTTTTATCTGAAAAAATTTCAGGATATACTTGCAAAATGTTACTTAATAAACGTGGAAAGTTTGGAATTAATATGTTCCATACTTCTCTTTAAAAAAAATCCCAAAAATCGCCTTTATTTTCAGAGCGTCAAACTAGAAAGACCCCTTAACTAGATGGACGTTTTTAAAAGATGAACTTGAAAAACTCAATATTCAATTAACTAGATTTTCAAGTGACTGTGACACAAGATACTTAAAAGCCATGAAAATATGGTCTAAAATTCCTTTATCATCTAAAAATCCATATTCTCCTTACTTTCAGATAAATAAATTTTGTTTTCACAGTTGCAAATATGGACCAATAGAATATTTTTTTTTTATATCGATTTTAATTACAAAATGCTGTAACGAACTGTGTAAATCTTTCATTATTTTAGATGGAGTTTGATATAAAGAAACCGGCATGCATTCAAAATACAATTCATATTGGAACAAAAATGAAAACAAGATTTTAAAAACTGAATGTATTTTTACCAATGGGCTCAAAAAGTGACGTCGGTAAATATAGCGAATAGGGGACCCAGCCCCAATGACCTTCACATATGTTATCAAGGACATAACTCTGAGTAACTTTTTCTTGTAATTTAATCGTCGCTCGTTGCTTATTAAAAAGTTATTAACAAACAAAAATTTGTAAAAATCAAGATTTATACATAGTCTGGCAATGAAAAACTGAATATTTAGGTTAGTTTACAGAAATAGTCCTACGTATACTACACATATAAACTGAAATAAGTCCTTGATAACATATGTGAAGGTCATTGGGGCTGGGTCCCCTATTCGCTATATTTACCGACGTCAATTTTTGAGCCCATTGGTAAAAATACATTCAAAACAAAAATAAACTTCGTTTCTTAAAATGTGAAAATATTAAGTTTATATTTCTATTTAAATATAATGAAAAATCAATAACAGATGACAGATCGGTATGCATATATGTGTAGTTACGGATCTGAGTGTGCGAGCTCTACGCGATATCATTGGCAAACTTTGATCGCTTATAACTCAAAAACTATTGCAGCCTTAAAATTTTTATATTAGAATTTTTTACTCTATTTTATCTCTAGAATACACTATTAAAGTATTGTACGGAGGTTGTAAGACATCCTGTATATGCATAAACACATATACACGCACACAGACATGAATGAAATAAACAAATAGAAAAAGCGCT
>NW_021848359.1:174874-198986 GCF_003651465.1 Formica exsecta
CTCTATTTTATCTCTAGAATACATGTTTCGCTAAATGAAGATTAAGTTAGCGGAACAATATATATATAGCAACAAAATTGTATATAACAATAATATAAGAATTTGTTGCTAATTTGTTGCTCTCAAAATATACAAGTTTCGAATTTGTTTCTTGCAATAATGCCGGAAAACTGCACAGCGTGTAAAGTTACTAGAGATTTGCGGTGTTATATGACGATTTACGAGAAAAAAAAGAAAGAAAACCTGATACTTATAAGACGGTAAAACTTAAGATTAAGGGCGACCTCACCGATTTCAATGATCTTGATATATGTTGTCAAGGACATAATTCTGAGTAACTTTTTCTTCTAATTTAATCGTCGCTCGTTGTTTACTACAAAGTTATGAACAATTAAAGATAGTGACTGACTGATGCATAGGACATAAAACTGCGCACATTTTCGCATAACGCGCGCGCACACACACACACACACGGGGGGGGGGCACCCCCGCGCGTGTGCTTCCTGTCCATGCATGTACTTTGGTATATTTCAAACTTTTTTTGTTAATAACTTTTTAATAAGCAACGAGAACTTAAGATTAAGGGCGACCTCACCGATTTCAATGATCTTGATATATGTTGTCAAGGACATAATTCTGAGTAACTTTTTCTTCTAATTTAATCGTCGCTCGTTGTTTACTACAAAGTTATGAACAATTAAAGATAGTGACTGACTGATGCTTGGGACATAAAACTGCACACATTTTCGCATGAATTATCAACTTTTACATCAAAAAACGAAAAGAAAATGATAGAGAATTATAATGAACTAAGTAGGTTTATATATTTCAGTCAGTATTATTCAGATATTTGATACATAGTTGCCATAATATTGAAAAAAGCTTCTATTCGTTTACAATAATTGTAACATCGACGAAATAAAAATTCTGCTAAATTCCCTACATAATGTCTTTTCGAATTCCATACCGTGAAATATTTGCACGTGTTTCACGCCAGCAACGTTCAATATTTTGTGTGTGTGCACCACTCTCGGGATCAACAAAATTCATTTTATGATTCACAGTTAAATGTATATAGCCTTTGTTGGTTAGACACTGATAAGATTTCCAACAATCTGATATAATTGTCGTTTCCGGTTTTATCCATTTCTTAATAACACTAAGTAATGTGCTAGCAGATCGATCAGGTACTGGCTAGATAAATAATCGTTTAGTTGATTTCTCAATTCCACCAAATATCCATTGCCCTTCTACGATTCGTCCTTTGTTGTACTTTCTTTTTCCTACTTTAGCCTCATCAATTTCAACTATTTCTTTATACAGGATAATAAGACAGATCAATTAGTATAAACAAAAAACAAATAATTGTTTTAAAAAAGATGAATTTTGATGCAGTTAAAAAATTATGTGCACCTCGAATTATGGAATTATTATCTAATATTCCAGATAGCCAAAGCACTAAACAATTTCTTATTTTAATTACACACATACTCAATTCTTTCTTAAATTAAAAATTGAAGAGCGCATATATTCCATGTGACATGCAACATTTTTTTTAAGATTATGGAGAAGATGGTTACAAGAAAATAACTACAGTATTCCGAGATAAGTTACAAGAATATGCAAAAAAAATAGTCGTGCCATTTAAAAAAGTGGAGTTGACCTTGAGATATCCGAAACGCCGCCACCCCGACGAACTGTGTTACCACTACCCGATGGCCCTTTTGAAACTATAAAACTTTTGTAGGAAAAAATTTTTCGTAACTGTTAAGATTATGGAGAAGATGGTTACAAGAAAATAACTACAGTATTGATAAAAATTTTATAACTTCTAATGCTGACACATGTAAAGAGTTAAATGCATATGGTTTATTAATATTAGTTGAAAAATTACAAGAAACTAATCAGTTTACACCTTGGTTATGTAGCTGTCAACCATGCGAAAAAGTTTTCAGACAAATAAAGTCCATGACGTCTACTTTCTCAACAATAGTTAATTTTAGTTTATTGAGTATGTGAGATGTTTAAATCGATTGCAAATTTTAAACGAAATAAGTACTGGCTTAAGTAAATTTAATTTATAATATTAATTTTAATTAAATCGCACAAATGATTACCAAGGTTTAATTTACTTTAGTAATACATATTCTTAATTTAAGAAGGTTTCAATTTCCACGAGAAGAAAATAATTGATTAGGAATTTCTTCTGGTATTTCAATTTTAAAATCTGTTGGAACTCCAGTTACAGAAAAAATTTTACATATTTTGGACACCGCTAAAAATGATGCACTAAATATTGCAATAGAATTAAAAATGAATATGAGTGAAGAAAAAATAAAGGAAAGTTTTGAAAGGATTAATATTCGACATTTAACTGACGAAGACGAAAGTGAAGAAAAAGAGGAAAATGGCAATGATATTATAAAACAACAAAATAATGAAGATATTGGATCTGCTAATCAAGATTTCGAAGAAGATCTGGAAAATCTACAAAATAATATCTTAATATTTAAAAATTAGACAGAATTAAATTCAACAGATTATACGACTAACTGCTGCACAGAAAATAATAAAGACTTATTTTTAGATGTAAATGTTAACGAAAAAAAATATGTTGTAAGAAAATCTTCACTTTGTTGTATCAAAATGAAAATAGGTTGTCTAGTGACAGATTATATCGAGTTCGTGGTATGAATGTCAGTATGAATGTTGCAAGTACGAATAAGAAATCAAGTGAAGAATTGAAGATAGAATGTGAAAAATATTACTGTGTTTATTATGACACAGGATGGTACATAGGAAGGATATTACATGCAGAACAAAACAAATGTAAAATTAAATTTTTATGTGCCAATTTAGACGAATTTAGATGGCCAAAGAAAAATGATATTCAAGAAGTTGATAAAAGATTTATAATGTATGGGCCAATATCTCTAAATGGTATAAATCCTTTTACAATTAATAAAAAAGTACGTACAAAGATCCAAAAAAATGTGAAAAATTAAAAAATAATTAATTATTATTTTATTTTATTCATTATATTCCCATGAAAATTTTAGATTTTAGTTTTATAATACGTAGTAATATAATATGTAGTAATGTACCAAATTTTTATTTTCATATGTTATATTATCTGTTACATGTTCGTTACATTATCTGTTATGTAAAATAAAAAGAATAATAAATTAATTTTATTTCTTTAGCTGATTTCATTGATACATTTTTTAAACTATTAACCAAACTATTTCCAATTTTTAATAAATTACTATTGGTGTATAATGCTTAAATAAATAAAATAAATATAATTTTAGAAAATATGTTTTAGAAAGATATACTGAGATAGTACTAGCAATATAAAAAAAAGTAATACATTAGAAATACTTTTTAATACTGCGGCAGTACCGGCAATATTGACAATAAAATAAAATTACTAGGAATAAACCATTACTAATAGTACGAAAACAATACAATGGCAATGCGAGCAATAAAATGTGTTGTACTGCCAGAAATGGTAATCACTGTACATTTTTTGAGTAGTCCCTCGGGTAATATGGAATAAATTTAATTCTTTAAGAGCAAGAACGATTATAGACAGAATAAAGAATAAAGAAGTGAACTAAAAATAAACTGGCTTTTAAACAAACAATATATTCCATAAATGTATTCTATATACAGTTCTTGCTGTGTTTTAACGGATCAAGTTATTTCATAAAGCTGCATCCATTACACTAGTTATCTTGCACACGTAAGAGCATATGCACTGATGATTTATTGATAATAAATAAATAATATTTTGATAAAAAGTAATATGAAGTGATTATCTGATCTAACTATCCACAAATACTATACATAAAAAAGTGTATATACATATATAACTTTACTTTTTTATATAAGTAAACTTCCTGCAATATTTAAATTAACTTAAAATTTTAAACTCTACATACATTTATTAAAATAATTTTAAACTACATACACACTTCTGCTTATTGCAAAATTTATTTATATACAATATTTCTTTATATATTTAATATTGTAAATAATATAATTTATTAATAGCATATTGAAAATAATAAAGAAAGATGTGAATTATTTCTTACTTTTAATAAGGAAGATATATACATATACATATATATATACATATACAGGGTGTCCGATAATTTTTGACACACCCGAAGTGTGAAGATACATTGGGTCAAACTGAGAAGGAAAGCCCTGTACCATTTTTCGATTTTCATAATAATTATTAACAAATTAATTAAAAAACATCGATCAATTCGCGCAAGTATAAGCGCGCAGCGAGAAGAGACAACCCAAAAGTAGGCGCGCGACAAAGTTCTGAGAGGAGCGCTCTACAAATGACAACAGTTACATACGATTGGTACATAACAATGGATTCTCGCGTCCTAACATATCAATGTTGCTCATATCAGGCCCTCTTTTCTCACCGCGCGATAATACTCACGCGAATTAGTCGATCTTTTTTAATTAATTTCTTATTAATTATTACGAAAATCGCAAAATGGTAGAGGACTTTTCTTTTCAGTTTCACCCAATCTACCTTCACACTTCGGGTGTGTCAAAAATTATCGGACACCCTGTATATATATATTGAGGGGCCACATGATAAAAATATGGACTTGACCTTGAGTGACCTTTTCAAGGTGAGGTCAATGTGATCGATGTTTTCTTAAATGGAAAACCCCATTTTTTATTCCATATTCTTGTAGCTTATCTCAAGAACACAAACTTTTCAAAACACTATAATAAAGTATTTTTTCATTAAGTACTTTTTGAGTTATTGGGGTCTCAATGAGATATTTGCCTGTTAAGATCTGACAGGTTTTGAGATATTTGCCTGTTAAGATTAAAAAGACTCATCCTGTATATACAGGCAAATATCTCAAAACCTGTAAGTTTTAGAAGGCAACTTTTTAGACAGAAGTTGTTTGGTTCTGAGGGGGAAAAGAGATAGGGATATTAGTTAGACCTTGGGTGGCATTGTTAAGGTAATATCAAGGTCACATTGAATTTTTTGAATTGAAACCTCTATTTTTTATTGCATATTCTTATAGCCCTTGTCGAGACCTTTTCAAAACTCTATAATAAAGTATGTTTTCATTAAGTACTTTTTGAGTTATTTTATATTTTATTCTGACATATTTTGATATAAAAAATAAAATATTTCGTAGAATATTTAGTTTTCGATAATCTTACCATAATACTTTTACGTACAGAATAATGAGACAAATAAATTAATGTAAGAGAAAACAAATAATTAGAAAAAAAATACATTATAAATAATTACATTTTTCTTGAAAACAATTATTTTTTTTATATCAATTGATTTGTGGTTTCTGTCATATTTTAAGTTAAAGTCGGTAATCAAGAAGGAAGACTCACTAAAACCCACATAAAGTTTGTACATATTAGTGGACTATGTCTAAATGCCATCGCCACACGTATATCGGTGATTTACAATATAATGATAATATAATATAATATCATTATATTGTAAATCACCGACGGATATACATGTGGCGATGGCGTTTAGACGTTGTCCATTAATTTGTACAAACTTTATGTGGGTTTTAGTGAGTCTTCCTTCTTGATTACTGACTAACTTAAAATTTGAACAACAAATATTGTGTATGTCAAATTTTAAAATACCAATGTAATCTTTATATATTTATATCTAGCTGAAGATGGATCAAAAAATGGTCCGAAACGTATTCTAATACACATTTATTGCTAAAATTTAAAAATAATGTTCGCGCACCAATATCCGCGCATTGGCTCTTATTTGCCAGTTTCCATTTAATTTCTTACATCATTTTTCTCATAGAGAAAAATGTTTCTTTAGATTTAATAAATTTTGTTGAAGTCAAAGAAATTTAATTATTGGAATAATCCAAACTAATGTTTAAACTAATAAATACGATTGTTTGACTTTCAAAAACGGATATATGTGTTTACTTTAAATAAAATATTTTTAAAAAAAATTCATTTTTTTTCTTTAACTTAAACGATTATATTATTCTTTCAAAGAATTTTATTGTTTTCTTTAAATAATATTCTTGGTTTATTTATAAAATTTATCATGTTGCTTTAAACTATGTAAACAAAGTCTAGAATAAGTTAGATAAAGATAGATTGCTTGTTAAACAGACTGCAACTTTTTAATCAAGTCTTTACGGCCTCTTAGAGCCATAGCATATAGAAAAACTTAACTTCACTTCGGACAATTTCGGTCCGAATAAGTAAAGATCGGATATTTATCTGTCCGATTTTCCAAAAATCAGTTCAATATCTGAATTCTCCTGTATGAAAGTCGTATCAGAAATTTAACTGATAGAAATAGTTGTTACAATGTCATTAATCGCATTTTACAAACTGTATAAACGTTCATGACAAAAACTGGAATACGAGTATAGATAATGAATAGTGTAATAACGGTAAGCATATAACGGTAAGCAAATGATATATTATTTGAAATAATAATTAATTTTGTAATATATTTCTTTCTTATAATTTATAACTTCAGAATAATACAAAAAGAAACAATAACACAAAATCTTGATTGTTATAACGTTATTCTAAAAATAGCATTTGTAATAAATTATGAAATTATTGCAGCTTTGTTGAACTTACTACAAATAAATATGTTAAAATAACATTGAAAAAATATTTGAAATAATGTTTTGAAAACATTTTTATGATACTCAAAAATACCATATTATAAAATAATGTGTTTAAGATATTTATAAAACATTATATTAGAATGTTACGAAAATTTATATAAAATTAATATTTCAAGATATTGTTAAGTATTTAATGTTTCTTGCTTACTGAATATATATACACTACCGCTCAAAAGTATTTGCCCACAATCAGTTTCGTGGATAATTTTTATATAAAAGCCTTAGCTGGCACTTTACCTATATTTTCTTTATGTACACATGCATCGTCGTTGTAAAAGGCTTTTTTTTGAAATAATATTTTGATTATCACTAATATACAGGGTGTCCGGTAAAGATTGTGCCAACGCTCGTAAGCGGCTAGAGCACAGTAAACTGAACAGAAAAGTCCTGTAACATTTTTTCATATAACGCTTAATAAAAGAGTTATTGTTGAGTAAAATCTGGTCAATTAGCGCCGATTTTTAGCCGGACGCACGTCGGTGAGCCGCCCGCCTGATAGTAAAATTAACATTCCGCTTTTCATTTTCGTTTTGTAACGCTATAATCAAAAACAAAGGCGGACACATAGATGAAAGAAAAATTTAGTTTTAAGCATTACTGTGCACACACCTTTTTGGTAATTAGATACGTAAACATAAATAAATACTTTTCATATGATTACTACATTGTTTTAATTTTTTGTAACATTTATAGAACGATTGTTTTAGATGGGCAAATACTTTTGAGCGACAGTGTATATATACAGGGTGTCCCACCAAAAGTGGCCACCCCCTTTTATCTTTTTAACTAAAAGAGATAGACCATAACAAATATATATCAAATTAAACAGTTCAAACTGAACTCTATTGTGAGCATAATGGTTGCTTCCAAAAGCTATATGTGTTAACGAATGAAAAGGTATGCATAATCTTTTTATAATAATGTGAATTTTTCGATATGAAAAAAGTAGTAGCGCTGTTTGAAACGAATACAACGATGTATGATATAATGTAAATATTTTACATATTATACGAGTTTTATCAACTTGAAATATTGCGGGCAACGTCTACCTTTTCATTTTCGGCCCTGCGATATGACCAACTTCGGATTGAATATTATGATCAAATGACAACATGAGATATGTCAATCTCTAATGCACGAGTCAGAAGTTGGCCACAACGCAGGGCAGAAAGTGAAAAAGTAGATGTCGCCCGCAATAGTTCAAGTCAATAAAACTCGTATAATATGTAAAATATTTATATTATATCATACATTGTTGTATTCGTTTCAAACATCGCTACAACTTTTATCATATCGAAATATTCACATTATTATAAAAAAATTATGCTTATCTTTCCGTTCGTTAACACAGATAATTTTTGGAAGCAACCACTATGCTCACAATAGAGTTCAGTTTGAACCATTTAATTTAATATATATTTATTATGGTCTGCAAATTATTTCATATTTCGTTTAAAGATGTTGTATTAAAAAAAGAATGATATAATGACTAAAAACTTATTCTTAAAAAAGAAAAATATAAAAGCGCCAAATACACGCGCCAGTTATGAAAAACGTAGATTATTGTAAAAAACTGTTTTACGAAATAATGTTATTTTGATCTGTAAAAAACAGTTATTTTAGTTTAGAAAAATTGTTATATTAAAAGTAAATTGTGTGCAAAATAGTTGTTTTAATTTTCTACAAACATAATGATATAAAAATTGCGCCAACTAAGAATAAAATCTTATTAAAAGTTAGTTTATATTTTTAAGTAGAAACAGTTTAACAAAAAACCTGTAGTTTAAAATAGGTATCTTAATTTCCTAAAAAAATAACAATATTAAAATTTAAAAATGCATTCAAATCTTAAACATTAAAAATTAACACAAAATAAAAAAAACAAAAGTTTTAATTAAAGAAACTTGGCGCTGCCAAGCTGAATAATATTGCTAATGAAATTGCAAAATATTGCTAATGAAACAGCTACATATTTTTTCTTAAAAACAATTATTTGTTTTCTTTGCATCAATTGATTCTCTCATTATTTTGTGCATAAAGGTAAGATAATCGAAAAGTAAATATTTTTTGAGATATTTCATAATTTATGTAAAATTATGTCATATTAAAGTATATAAAGTTCTCTCGTAAACTATTCAATTTTTAAAAATAAATTTATGACTGTATTTTTTGCGCATTATATTATTTCTCTTTTTCTTTCTGTCCTCCATACAATATTTAATGAAAAATTAAAATTGTTTATAAAATATTGAGTTATATATACAACTTGAAAATTTGATAACTGTTGAGAACTCTCCGTCTCAAGGCGATTTATCCATTCGCCTCTGTTTAAAAACCTTACTGCTTATATGTTCGCACTGCTTATATGTGCAATGATTCTTAAAATATTCTTGAATGTAATCGATTTGTAGTAAAGAAGAGTTTCTCATTTATTCTCATATATTGTGTGTGCATGTACGTATATACACATATATATAATATAATTAAGAATCGTTTTAATCAAGTAATAGACTATAAATATATAATATTATCTCTTATAACGTTTCTGGAAAGTTGCTGTAACATTTCTCATGAAATATTACGATTACGTATTCCTACAATGTGTCTATAATATTACTATCTTGCAACTTGCAAGATTGCAACATTGCTGCAATATAATTGAAAAGTTCTGTGTTGTATGAGATTTAGTAGAAATAACGAATAATATTATTAACATTATGCGTGTGCTAGAAAGGAAACAATTGAATCAATCACTAATAATTATTACTAAAATACGAATATGATAAAATAAATCTATAATGCATATCATAAATGTATAACATGTTCTGGATATTCATCTAAAGAAAAAATAATTGTGCTCTATTAAATATTTATACATTCTAATTATGGTTATTGACGCGCTTTTATTATGAAAAATGTTAAGAATCACAAGAGAAAGAGAGAGAGAGAGAGAGAGAGTGAGTGAGTGAATGAGTGAGTGAGTGAGTGAGTGAGTGAGTGAGCGAGTGAGTGAGGGAGCGAGTGAGTGAGCGAGCGAGTGAGCGAGCGAGCGAGTGAGCGAGTGAGTGAGTGAGTGAGTGAGTGAGGGAGGGAGGGAGGGAGGGAGTGAGTGAGGGAGGGAGTGAGGGAGTGAGTGAGTGAGAAGGAGAAGAGAAAGGAAGGGAGAATGGAGGGTGGCAAAAAGAAAGATATATGGAAAGAGAGAAAGAGGGAGAGAAAGACATCAGTTCGATACGCAAGAGAAACTAATAAATCATACTCTTGTAATTCGAAAAACCATGATTTTGAAGTAATTTGTAAAATGTCAAAAAATAGATGTTTTGCAACAATCCACAATGAAAAAACGCTATCCTGCGGAGATATTGCTATTATTATTTTACTGTTTTGTGTATGATGCTTTTGGTTTTTTATTCGCATTTCATCTGATAATGAAACTCATTATCTTATGGAGTACGAATAAATGGCGAATTAGGATTTTTCGATTAATAAATATTCAAGAGCAAAATATCTGTCATTACGTATTTCTTTTCTGCTGGATCAGAAAAAAGGGAACATTTTGTCAACTTATTGTTGACCATAATTCTTGCATGACAAGGAAGCAAAAGAGGGAACAAAGAATATCATATTATATTTTTCGACTCACCTCTTCAGCAAATTCAAAATCTCCATCAAATTTTCTTTTGCATTTCACTCCTATGATTAAAACCAGGAGTATCGTGGCTGTGAATATCCACGAAAATCGCATAGCTCCTACCATCGTTCTTCTTTTTTTTTTTTTTTATTCTTGAATGGTCACTTATTGCACCGGAAAACGCGCGCGCGCGCGAGATCAACACACCCGATTATACCACGCACGTAAGGAAAAAAAAAGAGAATACCGCGAGACGATTGTATCTGTATGTGGATGCAGCCGATGACAACGCGCACGCAAAACTTAAACTTGCCGTATATACGCCACACTCGACCTGAAATGAAAACACGCAGTTCGATAGCCGAACAAGTTGTGACTATGCGAAGTGAGGCGACACCACTGCTGCCGTTGCACTATTACTGGCGCGCGCACATTTATTGGTCGGATTCCAACAAACGATGCGTTCAGAACAGTGCTTGGGAAGCAAGAGAAGGGGACCGATAGCGCGTGCTAGGTATAGACCGAAGAGCCGCCATCTCACTGGCTGCTCGGATGTTTCCGCTGTTCACTGTATATCTGTTCGGCTGTCTTCGGCATGGTGGCGAGCAGGATTAGCGAGCGGGTGGTACACTGCACCAGTCAATACCTCTAGCTGCTTAGTTCACCTACCTATCTACCTGATGTAGCCCATCGCTTGACAGATAAAAAGAGAAAAAAGACTTGTACATACAGAATTAATTGGAGAAAAACACAAAAAAAATATCTAGATCCATTTCGAGAATTTCGTAACTAATCTTTCCATTCTTTTTATTTTTGTTACAATTATCGCATCGCTATCATAATTATTTTATGGATTTATATATACTTTTCTGAAATATAATATTAGATTATATTAGATAATATTAGATTACGTTCTGATATTTAGGGCCATTTCGACCAAACTCCGGTTAATTTAATAGTTGATTAATTTACAGGGAGACCAAAAGCAGAATTTTAAAATTTGTATTATATTATATACGAGAATTATATCGTTAGAAATTTTTATATTGGTCACTCTGTAAATTAATCAACGATTAAATTAATCAGAATTTGGTCAAAGTGGTCCTTATTAATTAATATGAAATATCAAGTCTGAGATATAGTTAATCATTATTTCAGATATTACAATAAATTCATTACAATATTTCAATCTCTTACAATATTGAAAAACATTGAACCGTTTTAGATATTCAACGGCCCGGATTTTGATAAGGTTCGGATATGTTCTAGCACATAGAAGATATAAAAAAAAACATGTATTTTTTTATAAGTGTGAATAACATCGAAACGGTTTCTGCGATGTCACAGAGTTAACTATGAAAACAGATATGACAGTACATAATTTTATATGAAGGCAGCAAAATATTTTTAAACATTAAAAATAAAGCCGAATATCCTCAACAAAAGCTACGCGAACATTCTTCATGAAATATTATAAGTTCATAAGTAGAATGCGCAACGAATAAATAATAGCATCTACATTTAAATCTATGCGGCAAAACTGAAGAAAAATAAGAAGTATATACAAATATATAAAAAATATTTTTCAAAAATGCATTAACTAAAAATAAAAAATTGCACACAATGTAAAATCAAATTTTTTTACATTATCATGTTTCGATATCCAATAAAGTGCAATTATTATATGTTATGCTTGAGTATATTTATACATATGTATTTTAATGATTGATTGTTTTAATGTAATTGTAGAAGCTATAAAATGTATTTGTAAAATGTACATTTTACAAATACATTATACAGGGTGACCCACGTAAAGTGTTACAAGCTAATAACTCTAAAAATATTTGTCAAATCAAAAAATTGTTCATGAGAAAGTTTCATGTTTTCGAGGGGCCTTTCTAACTACGTAAACATAAAATTGCCCCCGCTCCCCCTGTAAAAAGGGCGGGGGTAACTTTAAAATTTTAAAACGCGAAATCTCAGCCTTGCCATTCGTAAAATATAATCGCTTCCTGTTTAAAAACTGTTATATCCTCGACATTTTTGTATTAAAATTTTCGTTTTAAAATGTTCTAAGGAATCCACCATTAAGAGGAAGTACGGTAGTTTTAGGACACCCTGTATATACAGGGTGTCTCAAAGCACCTTTGACAACGCATGTAGAGCACAGTAAACTGAACAGAAAAGTCCTGTACCATTTTTTCCTATAACGCTTAATAAAGGAGTTATTATTGAGTAAAGTCTGGTCAATCAGCGCTGACTTTTAGCCGGACGCACGTCAGTGAGCCGCCCGCCGTAAAGTGTGCGCCGCCGCATACTACCAGGCGCGCGGCTCACCGACGTGCGCCTGGCTAAAGGTTGTCTTCATTCTGTTGAAAAATAAAACAAGCCATAACTTGAAAACACGGTCATATCGGACATATATTTATATGAATTTTTTCTCTTATTTTTGTGTCCTGAATCTCTCATTGCAATACTTCCCACTTTTTAGGATACACCCTGTATAGCAAGTTGCATGAGCGATACGACGATGTAGTGGGGGCTTTTTAGGCGTTCTGAAGGTCCAGACTTGCGCGAAACGGACGAGTTTTCGTCCGACCCGATATTATTCTCTCTTTGGATAGAGTATAGAAATTTCTCTTACCTACCAATCATGAGTACATTTTCCAATAAAGAATATGCCAATGGCTAAATCGACCGAAAAGCGTTACTCACGTGTTGCGATAGTTCTCTAATATATGGGAACGTAATGAATTTTCTATTGTTTTTATCATTGTTAAATGTTCCATCTTATTATGACTCGTGGCAAAAAATAATAATGACAATAATACGTATATGACCACGGAAAAAAATCCGATTAGGAAAATAGAATCCGATCTCAGGGATTTTTTAAAAAAATACTAATAAGGATTATATAACAAAACAGAAATACTATACATTAAATTCCAGTGATGCGTTATTACCAAAAGCATATGACATTCGCAAAATCCATAAACAGAGATATCCGTTATGTATTATTGTTTCTTCCGTTAATAGTCCTTTGTATTCTATCGTAAATTTCATATATAAAATTTTAATAAATAGCTTACCCCCAGCATTTTAATGTGACATAATTTTATATAAACACTATGAAATATTTCATAAGATATTGACTTTTCGATTATCTTATATTCCGATTTTTTGCTTCAAATAGACAGTAAATAAGCAATTTCCCATTTATCTAATTTTAAACAATTCGTTTAATATTCGGAATCCTTTGTTAAGACGTTAACAAAAATTAAACTGATAGAAAATAATATTATACTTTGAATCCTATGTTAGTATTCACTCAACATGCTCCATGTAGCATGTTCTCTTTATAGGCTTTATACTATGATGCATTCGTAGCTGCATTCGCAGCAAGAAACTTGACAGTTTTATCTAATTTTGCCGCGTAGTGGCAAGCGAAAAAACACGTATACATATAATACTATTATATTGCAATAATGTTTTATTACAGCATTATTGTAATATAAAATAATATGTATAGTAAATATGTATAGTAAATATACTATACCATAGTATAGTATAGTATATTTACTACCATATTAGTATTACTACCACATTATACTACTGCAACACACAAACACTACTGGATAGAAAGTTATTAAAAATAATAGGTATTTTATTAACTAATTAAAGTACAATATACACAAAAAGAGCCATTTAAATGTTTCCACCTAAATATCTTTTTTCCACTTCTTTTACAAAAAAATATTTTGTACAAAAATTATATGACTTCGAAGGGGAGACATAAGATGGTGCTATTGGATTGATCTTAGATGAAGGATATCAGATTATTTCAAGGTCATCTTCATTTTTTTAAATGATCTCACTCTAATTTGTTTACATAAATCGATTCCTCGCAATAATATTCGGCGTAAGAAGTTATAAGAGTAGTATGGGCAAAAATTTAATAGTTTATGGGATATTTTATACTTTAATGACATAATTTTACATAAACTCTAAAGATATAAAAATATCTCATAAAATATTTTTATTATAGAATACTTTTCGGTTATCTTATCTCAATACTTTTATGCACAAAATAATGAAAGGTATTAATTGGTATAAGGAAAACACATCTCTTGCATGACTTTCAGAAGATATCTCATCATTTAATTTCACTCTCCATACTTGACAGATATAATAGTCGTTTTTAAGAAAAATATAAATTTGCAACGAGCAGCTACACATTTTTAAACAACTATGTGTTTTCTTTGCCAACTGATTTCTCTCATTATTTTGTACTTAAAAGTATTGAGGTAAGATAATCGAAAAGTCAATATCTTATGAAATATTTCATAGTGTCTATATAAAATTATGTCACATTAAAATGCTGGGGGTAAGCTATCTATTAAAATTTTATATATGAAATTTACGATAGAATACAAAGGACTATTAACGGAAGAAACAATAATACATAACGGATATCTCTGTTTATGGATTTTGCGAATGTCATATGCTTTTGGTAATAACGCATCACTGGAATTTAATGTATAGTATTTCTATCGCAATTGTGATAATTGCGAGGCGTCATATGTGGGACAGACTAAGAGACAATTACACACGAGGATAGCGGAACATAGAAATCATATTCGTAGAAATACGACAAATCACTCTATTATAACCGATTATAATGTCAATTTAATCCAATTTATTGTTAGCAGATAATGTATCCATGCGATTCACACACACAAATATTTATAATTTATATATGTTTAATTTAACCGTGGCTGAAGAAATACAAATCAGTGTAGAAACGTTCCACATTAAACAACTCTTAAATTTAAGTATTCATAATGAAAAAAGTTATTATTAATAGCTACGCATTTAATTAACTGATTGAAATACAATATAATACATGAAAATTATTGTATAGCACAGCACTTTATACATATAGGGTGGATGTCCCAATTACTGCCACTTTAAGCTTATAGCCAAACTTCATTTAACCGTTTTGGGTATTGCTGAAGCTAAAAAATGCTTCACTTTGAATCATAATGTTACTTAATATATCTATTATTATAAAAAAAATTATTATGCATTACATATAAATACTCAAATCAATAATAAATAAAAATCTATAGAAATCTGCGATGTGCCTATGACTGTCATTAAAAAAAAATGTTGTCCGTATGTCTGACACCCGATAATTGCCAGTCCCTTTGACTGTGACCAGATCACTGCCAGTGTCTTGCTGCGCCCGAAAAGAGATTAAAGTAGTCTGTTGGTGAGTGTCAGTTATGCGTACTTGTGACGTGTTTCTTCCCGAATACTGACGGCAATCCGACGGACAAACCAGAAAATATTGTCCCTATTGCTGTCAGCGTTAATTATAATAATTTAACATAAAATATCACTTATTTCACACATTCAGAATCATTAAAATGATTCTTATATAGCTCATTAATCCTTTTTACATAATCAATGTAGGTTATATAATAAAATTATTGCTCTTTCTTTAATACGACTTTTGCATCGCCTTTTATTTACGTAGTCGCACTTTTGATACTCAAATTTAATATTCAGTTTTTAACATTAATTTTTAGATACTAAGTAAAAACAAATACGTGTCATTTTCTTGTTTTTATATAAATTAAAGTATTGATTTAATAATAAAATTTTCTTTGGACATCTTTGTTTACAAATTTATTTTCTATCAAGTAAAATATATAAAACGGCAGTTATAGAGACATTGGCAGTAATTGGGACATCTACCCTACATGTACACATATATACACATATATATAGATACCCAGTAAGCAATTTGATAGCAAATTGTTGCCAAATTGGTATCAAATTTGCTCAGAAATTGCTAACAAATCCGATGCCATTTGTGTCCGCATTAAGCTTGTGTTTTACTGGCAAAGCTTGCTGACATAACCTGGCCGCAAATTGACAGCAAAAACCGAGCAAAACTTGCTGACATGACTTGATGTCAAATTGGCAGCAGAAATCAAGCAAAATCAGCGCAGGGCAATCTGACGCCAAATTGGCAGCAAAAACTGAACAAAATCTGCAGCTTTTGGCCATTTATATAAAATGGTATATTTAAATGGATTTAAAGTCTCAATCCTAAGTAACAAAATGATGATAAATTTTGGTCACAAAATGACTAATTAAACATTCTAAGTTAGCTCTCATGAGACCCGAAAATATCACATCCACGGGAGATCATTTTCTGATGTTCTTTTGACGACAAAAATAAGACCAATTACAGTATTAATATATATGATAATAATATATATTAATGTAAAAACAGAACTTGAAACTTGAAACCAAAGCCCTTGAATCGTTAAAGTTCACTCCTCCTTTTTATGTGAGATACGTCGATGACATAGCTATGGCAGTTCCATCTTCCTTTCTTAACCACACCCTAAATAATTTTAACACTTTCCACCAGCGATTGCAATTTATTATGGAAATAGGAGAGGGAAATAGATTAAACTTTCCAGACATCACAATGATTTTAAGCGATAATCACCTCGTTTTCAATTGGTATCATAAACCTACATTTTCTGATAGATACTTGCATTTTATGTCTAATCACCCTCTTAGCCAAAAAAGAGGCACTATCATCGGTCTCATCGACAAAGTATCCTTAAATTTAAGTTCAATAAGATCCATTCTTCTAATAATACAATACTTAGTGGAGAATCCACTTCCTATTTTACGATACCGTTTGTCCCTTCAATATCAGAACAATTCAAAAATATCATCAAAGATTTAAACGTTAAACTTTCCTATCGGAGTCTGAACAAGTTAAACACACTTATTAAAGTGCACAAGAACTCTTGCCCTCAATCCTCTCGTCAAAACGTTGTATATAAGATCAATTGCAGAGATTGCGATGCTTCTTACGTAGGACAGACTAAACGACAGTTACACACTCGCATTTTGGAGCATAAAAACCATATTCGAAGAAACACTAACAACCATTCCGTCATAACTGACCATAGAATAAATTTTAATCACGAATTTGATTGGGAAAAAATCACAATACTCGATAATGAACCCCATTTACGCAAACGATTGATTTCAGAAATTTTACATATAAAAAGACAAAAGAATAGTTTGAACTTGCAAACCGACACGGAATGCTTACCCGACATGTATTTTACAGTATTAGACAAACTTTCAAAGATTTGAGGTGCACATCTCAGTTTTTTATTTAATTACATTATATTTATTTGATTAATTATATTTTTAAGTCATATGTTTAACTCGCCCGATTACTCTTATAATTCGAGATCGTCTTTTATATTTATAATAACAATGTCGTGCCGTTGCCGTTTGTGTATACTTATTGTTATTGACTCCTTTGTTTTCTCTCGTCACCTTGCTAAGCTCACCATCTATCATCAGTACGTTGATAATCGTGGAGCCTGGTTCTCTTAATTTATATAATGTATACTTTACATCTGACATCGCCTTTGCATGCGGAGCGTTGATTCTTTTTGTGAGTTGCATTTTCGTTAATATTCAAGCTTCAGTGTTACTCTCTCACACCATTCGCTTAATCCGTTTAACATTAAATCATATTTGTACAGATTGATATGATCACGGATTTTTTGGTTAGTCATCCCCGAATGACTTTAATACTCAGGCATGAACTTCTACAATACCACAATGATGTGAGAGATTATCGGTCTTTATTTTAATTTATATTATTTATTTTTATTCCTTTTGCGACCATTTATGCTTTATTCTTTCTGCGACAATGATTTTATCTTTCCGATCATGTTATACCGGTCTTCATTTTAATTAATTAATTAATTATTTATTTTTATTCTTTTACGACCATTTATTTTTTATTTTTTCTGCGACAATGCTTTTATCTTCCCGATCATGTTAGTAACCGACTAAAACCATGCGATTGTAAACCTATATTATAAATTCAATTCTGTTTGTGCTCCAATTACCGCGCTTGGCTCTGATTGCCATTTTCTTCGAGTTAATATATTAATGTGTTAAAACATATAGATAAATTTAGATAATTTAATTTGTTATATTAAAGATTTTTTGGACAAAAATTGTCCGAATAAAAATGAAAATCCAACAATTATCTGTCCGATTTTTCAAAAATCAGTTCAATATCTAATATCCCTGCATGGGAATCAAAAATTGAACTATAAGAAATAGATATGTTACAATATTATTAGCCGTCTTTTGCAGACTTTATATACACTCATGACAAAACTTGAATACGGGTACAGATAGTGAATAACGCGCCGTAGAGGGCGGTAAGCGACTGAACTATACTATTTTAAATAATAGTTAATTTGTTCAGTTTTTGCTGCCAATCTGGCATCAGATTGCCCTGCGCAGATCTTGCTCGATTTCTGCCGCCAATTTGATATCAAGTCATGTCAGCAAGCTTTGTTCGGGTTTTACCGTCAATTTACTGTCAGGTTATGTAAGCAAGCTTTGCCAGCAAAACACAAGCTTAATGCGGACACAGATGGCATCAGATTTGTTAGCAATTTCTGAGCAAATTTGATCTTAATTTGGCAACAATTTGCTATCAAATTGCTTACTGGGTATATATGGCATGTAATTGCAATAAAATAAAAATAAAATTATGCGTCAATTTTATTGCATAGATTTTGCATCAGCAATCTTTTAGATTTTGGATCAGCGAATCTAGTTATTTATTACGCTATATCATTCTACCTATAAATCTGTAATATCTTGTCAAACATGTTCGGGATTATTTGTAGTACTTATTATAAAAACGTGTTTCTTTCATATAATAAAAATTATTTATATCGTACTTGCTTTTCACGGTTATCTTTACGATATTACAAGGAAAGAGCTATCATCAAATAACAAAAATCATAAAACGGGTCTGAAAGGGGCGAATATAGCGAGATAAGGATATTTCTAGCTCATTTTTAAAAGTTGCATTTTCGGAAAACAACGTTATCTTATATGATAATCAATTATATATGAATTTAGCGTTAAACGCTTTTATTTAGACACATTTAAAAATTCTTAATAATAAAAACAAAATGAGATAAAAATATTTTTTTAAATGACATTTGTGAAATCTGAATGCATTATTATAAAGTACATTAAAACTTTTATTTGCAATATCTTTCTGCTATCTTTTTTAATATCTTCCATATCATTTTTTCATCACTTTTTAAATGTTATCAAGAGACACAGTAGTGTCTCATGCCAAGTCACGTGTACCCAAAAGTCACACGCAGTAGCAGCAAGGCGAATTATGTATCTATACGCGAGCTGCCCAGGTGTAAATACAGTAAAAATTCAAATATCGCACCTCGCAATAGACAGCATCTCTTCCATACTTGCTAGACCAGTGCTCGGAATTAGATGTCCTTTTCGGGCCGATATCTGAGGCGACACCTACAATCCCCCCCACTACCGTTCGAGACTCGACGGTCGAGCCGCGCGTGTAACACAGTGCCTCAAAAGAATCCCTATACAGGGTGGTCCTCGTAACGGTCGCCACGATTTTTAAGGCACTTACAATAATCTGACATAAAAAAGTCATAAACAGAAATTTATCAGTTTCTAACCGGCAACAAATTGCAATAATAAAAATTGACCAAAAAACATTTTCTTTTTTCCATAAAAAAGCAAGGTCACCTTCAATTTTTTAAATAGAAACTGCCTACTTTTTATTGCATATTCTTGTAGCTTATCTCGAGAGCTTTTCAAAAGTACAAAAATGTGCAATAAAAAATAGAGGATTCCATTTAGGAAATTAAAGGTGTCCTTGACTTGACCTTAACAATGCCATCCAAGGTCAAACCAATGACACCATCTTATGTTCCTCTCAAAACCATACAATTTTTGTTCAAAACGTTTTTCTCTAAAATGCTTAGTTTTTGAAAGAAAAGGGGTGTACGGGTGGTCTAGGACACCCTGTATATATACATATATTGTATATTATATATTGGAGTTCCGTTTCCGGTAGGATAGAGTGAACATGGGGAAAATGTGCTCGTGAAGAGGGAAAGGAGGAGAGGAGTGTAAGGAGAGAGGAAGAAAGGGAGAGATGGGTGCAAAAAGGGCGAAATGAAAGGAACAAGGGGGAGCAGAGATACATGGAAGGGCGTGAGGGAAGGACCGCAAAAGGGAAGGAATGAAGATGGAGAGTTTGGAGGTTAGGCGGAGAACAGAAATAGAGCACGTGAGAGTTGATGATAAGAAAGCAGGGAGATGGAGCAGATAAGGAACGGATCGGTAAGGAAGATGGAAGGTGTGGATAGATTGAGCGGACGGAGAATGGATCAATAAGGAGGACGGAAGATGTGGGTAAAGTAGAGGGAGTGAGATAAGGAGACGTGGATGAAAACTGAGGAGGTCGGTATAGAGGGAGCGGAAGGAGCAAGCACATGGAGGATTGTGATCGGAGGTTAGAGGTATTCGGAAGTGTGGTGCATAATAAGAAGGAGATAGGAAAGCGAGGGAGAAGAGCAGAATAGGATAGGAAGGAAAGAGAAGGAAAGAGATAAAGGTGGAAGAAGAAGTGAGAGGAAAGAAAGAAAGGGAGAGAAATAAGAAGGCTGGGGCATGGAAAAGTGGTTGAAGGAGCTAGTGGTGGAGGTAAGGGGAATAAGGAAAGAGTTGAAATGGTGGAAAGAAGAGAGAGCGAGAGAAAGGAAAGAAAAGGAGGAGGAAACAACGGGGTCGCAAGAAGAGGAAAGAGAAGAGGAAGGAGAAGAAGGGAGAGAGGAGGCCAAGGATCAGGGAAGAAAAGCGAGACAGGCAGTAGAAATTGTAGTGGAAAAGGATGAAAGGAGAGAGGAATCAGAAGAGACAGGCAGTGAAAAAGAAAGAGAGGTAAGGAAAGGAAAGAGATCTTGTGGCGTTATTTTTTTACGCAGTGCAGGGTACTTTGTTTTTTGCAGTTTTTTTGTACATTTGAGTACACTATAGTTGGCAGGATGGTTGCCTTCACATAGGACACATTTGACGTTTTGTGTCTTTTCTTTCCTTGAGCAGTTAACTGTTGCATGGTTGCTTGCACATTTTACACATCTTGGTTGTCGTGAACAGAAGTTTTTGGTGTGACCGTACCGCTGACATCGCGAGCATTGAGAGATCTCTCTTTTTTTGTTAGGAGGTTTAAAACGAATCTTCGTGTTTAGTAAAAATTCAATTTTATAAATTTCTTTGGTGTTTAAGTCGCTTTTAAGGTCGACAAAGAACATAGGTAAAGAAGCTTTGGTTACTCTATGCCGAATATTAGATATATTTATGACGCTATGGCCATGTTCCTCGATCTGCTCTCTCAGTAACCCTAGGTCAGCTGAACTGTGCATATTCCTTAATACTACTTTAAATAGTCGATCCTGCTTTTTTTGATATGAATGAAATTCAGTGTTTCTATCTTTTAACGCCTCAACTATTGAGTCGTATGCTTCCATGGAGTTGGCTTGTATCTTGACTTCCTTGACGCTTATTACTCTCAGGGTGTAGCTTTCTTTAGCTTCTTCTAATAGCTTAGTCATTGGGTTAATGTCATCAACTCCTGCGACGAATATTGGAGGGGGTTTTATTTGTTTTTCTTTATCCTTTTTTTTTACTGCCGATAGTCCTGTTCCTTCAGGTGGTTTATCCTGATCGTTCTCTTTATCTATTAGACTAAATCTGTTTGATGTTATAGCAGTGGAGCTGAGCTGTAATCCATTCTTACTTGTTTAGTTCTGTAATGTTGCTTGCTAGTTCTTTACTCTGGACTATTACGTCGTCTTTTTTTCTTGTGCGGGTATTCTTCGTTCCATCCTGGTTCATTGATGGTTTTTTCACTCAAAGTAGATGCATCACTGACTTCGCTGTTATTTGTGCTATTGCCGGATACTGGTTGTCATTTCCCATTCGTTTCCTCAATAGTTGCAGAGGACATGATTTTTGAGACCTGCCCAGTCATCTCTGCGTTTTTTGCTCGCAATGATTGCCTCCCCCCCCCCCAGAATCCGTGAGACCGGCCTTCGAAGAGGATGGATTAACCGTGTTGTTGCCCGGAGTACCACCTGGGGTAATATTTCCATTTGCGTTTTGATTCATTGCTTGCTGTGGTCTGTTGGTCCACGGGAAATATTTTATTTTCTTCCTACCCTACAACGTCCTAAGATAGTTGTCGAGCATTCCCCAATCCGCCACCCGGTGACGCGCTCTCTAGAAAATTTTAATGAGCAGTTTTGCTACTAGGGCACTAGGCTATTGCGTTATTACATTTGTGACACGCACGTTCCTGAGACTAGTGACGCGCTCCTTAGTTACGGCCGTTCGGCGCTGCGTTGCTAAGGAGCGAGCAGTAAGAGGGGGAACCGTAGGCGTGAGTCAAGAAATCCGGCCGAAAGTTGCATCTAAATCCCAGCACTGTAGTAGATGACACTCAGGTTCCTTTTCCGGTAGGACAGAGTGAACACGGGGAAAATGTGCTCGTGAAGAGGGAAAGGAGGAGAGGAGTGTAAGGAGAGAGGAAGAAAGGTAGAGATGGGTCGAAAAAGGGCGAAATGAGAGGAACAAGGGGGAGCAGAGATACATGGAAGGGCGTGAGGGAAGGACCGCAAAAGGGAAGGAAGGAAGATGGAGAGTTTGGAGGTTAGGCGGAGAACAGGAATAGAGCACGTGAGAGTTGATGATAAGAAAGCAGGGAGATGGAGCGGATAAGGAACGGATCGGTAAGGAAGATGGAAGGTGTGGATAGATGGAGCGGACGGAGAATGGATCGATAAGAAGGACGGAAGGTGTGAGTAAAGTAGAGGGAGTGAGATAAGGAGACGTGGATGAAAACTGAGGAGGTCGGTATAGAGGGAGCGGAAGGTGCAAGCACATGGAGGATTGTGATCGGAGGTTAGAGGTATTCGGAAGTGTGGTGCATAATAAGAAGGAGATAGGAAAGCGAGGGAGAAGAGCAGAATAGGATAGGAAGGAAAGAGAAGGAAAGAGATAAAGGTGGAAGAAGAAGTGAGAGGAAAGAAAGAAAGGGAGAGAAATAAGAAGGCTGGGGCATGGAAAAGTGGTTGAAGGAGCTAGTGGTGGAGGTAAGGGGAATAAGGAAAGAGTTGAAATGGTGGAAAGAAGAGAGAGCGAGAGAAAGGAAAGAAAAGGAGGAGGAAACAACGGGGTCGCAAGAAGAGGAAAGAGAAGAGGAAGGAGAAGAAGGGAGAGAGGAGGCCAAGGATCAGGGAAGAAAAGCGAAGAGGGGGTTAGGGGGAGCAAGGGGAGCAGTGAAGGAGGAAATTGTAGTGAAAAAGGATGAAAGGAGAGAAAAATCAGGAGAGACAGGCAGTGAAAAAGAAATTGTAGTGGAAAAGGATGAAAGGAGAGAGGAATCAGAAGAGACAGGCAGTGAAAAAGAAAGAGAGGTAAGGAAAGAAAGGAAGAAGAAAGGTTTAGGTGCAGGAGTAGAGAGAAGGGAGAGAAAGTACTGGTGGGAAGAGGAAAGCGAAGAGGAAGCGGGAGAGAGAGAAGAGGAAGGAGGGAGTAGGGTAGGAGGAAAGAGAGAGGAGAGAGGAAAGGAGGAGAAGAGGGCGAGCAGGTCGGGAGAAGGGAAGAAAAAAGAAGAGAGTAGGAGAAGAGGGAGAGAGAGGAGGGAAAGGATAGAGGAGAGCACGGATGAGAGCACAGAAGGAGAGAGAAAGGAAAGAATTGGGAGAGAGAAGAAGGAGATAAGAAGTGGAAAGGAGGACGAGGAGAAGGAGAGGACTAGGAGGAGAAGAGAGGAGGAGAGACAAGAAGAAGAGAGTGGAGGGAAAGA
>NW_021848359.1:200284-222706 GCF_003651465.1 Formica exsecta
AAGAGGGCGAGCAGGTCGGGAGAAAGGAAAAAAAAGAAGAGAGAAGGAGAAGAGGGAGAGAGAGGAAGGAAAGGATAGAGGAGAGCACGGATGAGAGCACAGAAGGAGAGAGAAAGGAAAGAATTGGGAGAGAGAAGAAGGAGATAAGAAGTGGAAAGGAGGACGAGGAGAAGGAGAGGACTAGGAGGAGAAGAGAGGAGGAGAGAGAAGAAGAGAGGAATGGAGGGAAAGAAGAATGGAGTGAGGTGAGGAAGGAAAGGAGGGCGAAAGAAGAGAAGATGAGTAGGAGAGTAGAGAGGGACATAGAAGAGAGAAGAAAAAAGGAGGAAAGGACAAGAGGAGGACTAGAAGAAAGAAGGAGAAGAAATGTAGTATGGAGAGGCGTGGAAGGGAGAGAACCGGAGGAGAGAAGGGAAGTTATAGTAGAGGTAATGGAGGAGGTATTGGGGAGAAGGGTAAAAATGAGAGGGATAGTGGAAAGATTAAGGGAGGGGGGAAAAAAGGTATTAATAATGGAAATGGATAAAGAAGAGGACAAGGACGAGATATTGGAGACTGTGGAAGATAGGCGTGGACGAGGATTTAACGATGGAGGAGAGAAGAATGAGATGGAGGATGGTAGAAAAAGCGAAGATGGAAAGAGGGTACGGAAGAAGCGTGGTGGTGGGTAACAGAAGGATCTGGATAGATGGAAGAAAATGGATATGGGACGAGAGGAAGGAGTGATGGATGGTGAAGCGAGAGGAATAAGAGAAAGGAAACGGAAAGAGAAGGAGGGACGGAAAGGAGAGAAGAAGGAAGATAGGGGGGAGAGAAGGGAAGGTGGGGAGAGGGGAGTGGGAGGGAGAGGTTGGGACGAGGAAGGGGAGGGAGGAAAGTATGTAAGGTCGCATAGGGCCAGGTCGGGTAAAGGATGAAAGATAGAGGAGCTGTAAGAAAATGTAAAGGTTTGGGTACGTTCCGGAAAAACGCCTTCAAACCCTAAGGGGACGAATAAAGGATGCATACATACATATACTATATATTAATCGATTCTTTTAGATAATCGATTATACGCAATCGATTAATTTGCAAAAACATCGAAAAAAATCGATTATTATTTAATCGAAAAAATTTAAAGGTCTTCTAATAAACTTAAATTAAGATCTAACAGTGATCTAATGCTAGTTACTAGCTAAACAGCTCTCATGAACCCTACAATACAATTCACTTGGCTTTTTCTGTGAAGTATTGGCGCAGCGGTACAAACTATAGAAAGTGCAGTGTTCTATGGCGAAAGAAAAGCCTTCAAATTTCAATTGCCAGAGTGCTAGTTTTTCTGATTACAGAACGATTAATTTTTGTTAGTGTTTTTATTTACTTGTTTGTAAAAAAAATGTAAATTATATATTTAAATCAGGCTAATTAATGTACATCTGATTAGAATAAAGATTGCCAATTTATCGCATTCTCTGAAGTATCTTTGCCTTGTGCGTCATTGTTACGTGTCCGGAATGTCTGAAATGTAAAGCAAAAAACAATTTGAATTCCATACATATTAGGAAATCAACATAATAAATACTTAATAAAAATATTTATAATTACGTGAATAAAGAAAGCAGCCACACTAAATATATAACTATTGCATACAGATAATGCAAGGCAATAGTAAGGAGGAAGGATAAGAAGGATGCATATTAATTGCCGATTTTAAATATATAACATAAACTCTATATAGAATCTTTACTACAAGGAACGTTTTTTTACAATCAACATCCATCACATATAAAACCTTACATACACGAAATTATAACAGAAAAATAGAAACGACATAGTTATTTTTTTAGTCTAGTCCCCAACTCTTTTCACTAAGTGAACCCAAGAAGAGTAGACTATTCAGTCGCTTTCCACTAACAATAAGTCTGCTTTGTAAGTCTGACTTAATGATACCAGCTTTTGAAAACAGGTGCTCAGAAGATACCGAGACAATAGACAACCGCAACAATAGATAAATAACGCATTGCCACTGTAAAAAATGTCGGATAGGCGGGTTTAAGCGTCTGCCAATGCTTAAATGGATTTTGATCTCGCGGAATGGATGACTGGTTTAAATATTGCCGTAACTCAAGATTATTTAAGATATGCCACCAGGCTGATCGACAGATAGTGCGCATGAGTCGGGTAAACTGTCATGAAAAGCTCACACGTTGAACTCATTAGTTATCTTTTTGGTTCCAGATGGTCTACTGTATTTGATTCCACGTTATTATTAGCAGCAACAGTCTTTAATTGACGGTTAATGTACGATACGGCGACGGCAACAGTTCTTGGTGACTGAAAATGCATGCGTTTATATCGCGGTTCAGAATAGTTGATACTGCAAGTATTTGATACGACTCAATTTCTTTAAAACATCGCTGGACTTCAGACAAGATGTTGTCTTTGAATGCATTGCTTTCAACAGTGATAGCAACGCAGTTTTTTATGGTGTCTTCCATACAGTGAATTACAGGAATCACCAAACTACTAGTTGGATACGAGTCACCACTTATCTTGATAGTAACAAATTCGACCGGACCTAAAACTCGTACAGTGTCTTCTAAAATATCAATTTATTCGCGAGAAAATGCTCTGGAAGCCGTTGAGCACGTTAAGAGCACAGGATAGACGTAATCTTTTAGTTCTAGAAAACGTTTTATCATGTAATAAGTTGAATTTCAACGCGTTGGCACATCCTGCTTGAGTTTCAATGCCGTACTATCAGTTTTTTCATCACGTATCTGCAATCGTTTTAGTTCGTCAGATGCCACAACGCTCCGTTTTGTTATAGTCACGATAGACTTTACTCTGGCGATAATTTCATCGATACGAGGAGTTAGTTTCATAGCATCTGGAACCAAGTGGGACAAAGTATGCGCAATGCAAGACAGGTGCTTTGAGCTCCATAAAGTTAGCCGGACCACTTTAACTTTTTAATAATTAAAATTATCTAATCGTTTGGTGGTGATAGGTAGCCTAATTAAAACGTTTCGTGGTCAATCAGTTTTTTTTAAATTAAATAATTAAACTTTTGGTGTAAAGTTAGCCGGATATATTTTAATTTTTGGTCTAATCAATTAAACGAGGGCTTTTTCGATGCAGAATCATTAGGTGGTCACAAATGCTTTATTTACAATGTTTGGTGGTCCATAATTTATCCAATAAGTTAAAAAAACCATGTGCGGTTAGGTAGTGGGGATGACTAACTGGAAGCTGTAAAGTTAGCCGGACCAATATATTATTTACCAACCAATTTTGTTCAAATTGATCTTAATTGAAAGACAATCGTTTGGTAGTGATCGGTAATCTAATTACAACGTTTGGTAATTAATTATTAGGCTACCACAATTACAAAACTATGTGCGCTGACCCTGCGCTTCGTCTTGCAAAATACATGCATGGACGCATTGGGTTCCGCCCCTCCTACGGGGGGGGCTCCACTTCCGGAAAATATAATCCAAACCAAATTTTAGTTTTAAATCAGAAATAGGTTTGGGTTAGATTATATCTTTCGGAAATGGAGCCCCCCCCCATAGGGGGACGGAACCCACTGCGTCCGCGCATACACTTTCCTATCCACACAACAATTGTGGGGTGGACCTTATCGAATAGAGAATTTCTAGAATCTCTATTGAAATTGTAAGAATTCTCCATCTGATTGCTAATCATCGATATGTTCGACAAACATTTTGTCGTATCAATATAATATCAGCATTACACGACGAAGGCACGCGCAGGCGCAGAGTCAGCGCACATGGTTTTGTATAATGGTGGTAGCCTAATAATTAACTACCAAATATTGTAATTAGACTACCAATTACCACCAAACATTTGTCTTTCAATTAAAATCAATTTGAATAAAATTGGTTGGTAAATAATATAGGGAGCGGTGCACTTGGACACAGTACAATTGGACACGGTGCAAATGGACACGTTGCACATGGACACGAAACTTTGCACACGGCTCAATTGGACACAGTGCATTTGGACACAATAATTTTGGACATAAAAGAAAATTCATTTGGACACCATTCAGTAGCACACCGGTCAGTTACATACCGTTCAGTTGCACATCGTTCAGTTGCACACATAAAAATGCACACCGTTCAGTTGGACACATAAAAATCCACACCGTTCAGTTGCACACCGCTCAGTTGTACACCGTTCAGTTGCACACCGTTCAGTTGCACACCGCTCAATTGCACACCGCTCACAAGGAGAGGTTGCAGCTGACTCTTCACCGATTTTGATCTCCTTTTTTGTGGTGAATCTTCTTTGAATATAGTTAAGCCCTGTAAGACCTTTCGTCCAATGCGCCTTGTAAGTAGTATTTTTTTATACTTGGAATTTGGAGAAATTTGGAGAAATTTTAATGTAGGTTGTAAGACATAAAGAAATACACTTTATCGAACAGTGCCGTTGGCGTAGGGAGTAAGCGCGAGTACACTAATAGCGAGAACCCAGGTTCGAAACCATTTACGCTGTTAACATTTTTCCTTTTTTTTTTTATTATTTGATATGTACATGTAATATGCATTATTTACTACATAGAAATAAATATTTGGTATAAATCTTATATATTTGCCTACATAAAATTACTGTAAAATAAATGAAATAGACAAGCAATGAAAGCCAGCCGTAGGTTGTCGGGCGCAAAGAAATTAATGTTAATTAGTATTAAACGACATGTGCAAGTGTTTTATTAGAGGGCTAAAATCAGAAATTGAACAACGAATTGCAAGAAATTTGAATGTACAAGCGACGGTAGCTGACGCTTTAAGGATAGAGAGAGAGCTTCGAGCAATAACAGATTTACGACAGAGAATAGATAGGATTTCAGGTAGACAGAAAACTAACAGCCAAAAGGAAATTTGTCAAATCTGTTATAAGGAAGAACACGTGGATAGCAACCGCAGGAAATATTTACAAACATCTCAGCAAGTTAACAACCAGACTGAATTAGAAACCGCAATTCTAGTTTGTCAAATTTATAAAAAACATGGGCATGGAGCAGAGAAATGCCGCTTCCGCGATCCACAACTTCGCCGACTAGTAAACGTAAATCATGGAAGAATAATAACTTGCCAATTATGCTTAAAATGTGGTCATGATGCAAAATCCTGCAGACAGAATAATACAATCAATAACAACAAAATCTCAGTAATTTGCCAATGGTGTGAAAAACCCGGCTATTCTGCAAATAATTGCTGGAAGAAACAAAATGAACAACGTTATACGGAAAATAAAATTCGTGTAACTTGTCAAATTTGCAACAATTTTGGACACATTGGTAAAGATTGTCGATCAAAAATAAACCAGCAAACGGGGTCAAATAATTCTTTATTCTGTCGCTATTGTAAGGAGCAAGGTCATCTTCTCGAGGATTGTCAATTACGCCATGCCAGTAATCTTCGAAAAAAAAAGAAATACTCAAGGAAACTACAACGACGTCGGGTGCACAACAGGGATCCAAACGAAAGCCGCACCCGTCCAAACCTCAGATAGCCAAGTAGACAAAGACAGAACAACCATAAGGCTCGTGACTGTAAACCTCGATAAACATAGTCGCGTGCCTACCGTTCAAATCAACATCGATAACTTAGCTACTCGTATAACTTTTATGCTAGACACGAAATCTGTACCTAATATAATTAAAGAAAATCTTGTTCCCGAAGAAATAAATATTAATTACACTAATATCCTCAAGTTGAATGGCATAAATAATTATCCTGTATACACCTTAAGTGAAATTACATTAACTCTTTTTGAAATACCGGTTATATTTCATATTGTATCTAACGATTTTCCAATTTCACAATCCGGCATATTAGGAAACGATTTCTTTAAACAAACTTCATCGAAATTAGATTATGCACAAGGGCACTTGGATGTCTTCGAAATCAAAATACCTTTCTTATCACCTGAAGACTAGCTATATAAGCCTTCTTATAACCTGAAAGCTATTTATAGTAGCTCCGCGATCCGAATCATTATTTTTTGTAAGAATAGAAAATCCAGAACTAAAAGTAGGATACATACCAAGATTAAAGATGGCACATGGAATTTATTTGGGAGACACCATCGTGGAGAACGTTTCTGGAAAGGCATATTTAAACGTTATAAGTATTTTAGATGAAGAGGCAGAAGTACATGTTCCGACTTTGCGCCTAAAACCATTGGGCGAATTATTAGACGACCATGATTCAAAAATCGAGGCTCTAAGCAACTCAAAGTAACCAATGAATAAGGAAGAAGAAACTGCTTACGAATTCGACGATTACGAAAATAACTTGAATATTGAAAATAAAGGTGAAAATAAAGATGAAGAAAATATTATTATCAAAGAAATCAATTATGAAGATGAAGAAAAAACCTTAAATCAAGAAGAAAATAAAAATGGGAATAAAATTAAAAATTAAGACAAGATGAAAAATAAAACTGAGAGGAAAATTAAAAAATCAAATGACCCAAAAATCCTTGGAGAGGGAAATTACCAAACCTTTTCTGAAAATCTAATAAATCCAACCATTCCTGGAGGGGGAAGTTACCAAACCTCTCCCAAGAATTTAATTAATTCAGGAACCCTCGAAGAGAGAAATTACCAAACCTTTCAAGAAGGGAATAATTCTAGGATTTCGGAAGGATATTTCTAAACCTCGTCAGAAAATCCTAGCTCCGTCGATTGCGAGGAGGGAAAGTACCAAACCTTACTACGTATTTCGACACAATCTCATTCCGAAAAGGGAAGAAGTCCTTTATCCTCCCTTGATATCAAATTTCCTAAGGTTGGATTATTTAAAGAAGAAAATGATAATGAATTAAAAACCTCTCATGTTACAATAATAGACAAAAACAAAAATAAACCGTCTTCAAAAGTCCTTACATCTTTATTGAACAAATCTCAAAAAATCTTAGAAAAATCTAAGCCAAAACGCAAAACAACATATAAAAGAAACCAACAAGTTGCAACCTGCAATTTGCATAATTGTCTAGTAATTTCCGAAGTGAAAAACAAGAATCGACTCGCCGAAATCGTAGAATCATTACGATTAGAACATTTAAACGAGGTAAAGAGAAAAAGCATAATAAAATTAATAACGGATAGTCAAGATCGATTTCACATTTGTTGTGCCTCTAGCCGCTAAGGAAGAGGTCTTTAGGGATTTATACCCCCAAAGGATTAGGATCCACGCTCGAAATAAGACACTCCCGAACGTTAGGTATAAATTGATATATTTCACAGATTCTTTCGTACACTTTCACTTAATCGCGATTATAATAGTCGGGCGCAATACGTACGGTACTTCGATACTATCGATATATGCGAGCGAGTAGTGAACGAGTAGCGAGCGATGTTAATGAGCTATATTACTGAGCTAGCTGCGGTGCATCTCGCGCTCCATATATATTAATTAATTAGGTCGTTGATTACCTGGAGAAAAATTAACTGCAACTCTTGTATTACAACATCGAATAGCGACCACAGATGACCAACCAATAAACAGTTGTCAGCATCGATTTCCGCAAATTCATAAAACAGAAATAAATTGACAAGTAGAAGAGCTTTTGGAAGGAGGAATTGTAAAACATTCACAATCACCGTATAATACGCCTATATAGATCGTGCCTAAGAAAGAAGATTCTAAAGGAAACAAACGATGGAGAATGGTATTAGACTTCCGCGCTTTAAATAACAAAACTATCAGAGATGCATATCCTCTACCAAATATCGTCGATATATTAGATTAATTAAGAGGAGTTCGATATTTTTTAGTATGCGATTTAGCATCTGGATTTCATCAAATAAAAATGAACCCCGAAAATGGTCAGAAAACAGCTTTTACTACTCCGTTCGGAGGCACGATTACGATAACTACGGCCCCCTATTTGAAAGATCGTTTCTGAAAGTATTTTTGAAGAGAAACACGAGAAAAATAGTAAAAAAATTTTCCGACCAATAGTTTTCGAGATATATCACTTTAAAGTATTGGACATGATAATAAAACGTTACAAAACGGACCCAATGACCTTGACCTTGACATATGTTGTGAAGATCACTGTCGCGAGTATCTTCCATGTGTAGCTTAGAATCGTATGTACTACCAATGTCTTGCGTTGTTTACGTTTTTTGAACATAAACACAAAATTCTCATTGCTCTTACTATTAGTAGATGCTTGTATTCAGTTTTCGAAAGTAATCAACATATTATAGACATTTTTTTGTTAAAATTTGTTTAATTTTTTATTTATTTTAATTTTTGTTTAATTTTTGTTTACATATAATTATATATAATTTTCATACACTATGTATGTTTTATAAAATATCTTCTTAGCACATTTATTTATTTATATCTAGAAAAATCGTACGCGTGGGCAGAAGAGAGGCGTCGCCCTTCTCCCTGCAACCCCACCCCGAGAAAAACTAACCTAACTCAACCCATCTCCCACCCACGTTATATAACCCAAACCAAATTTTTGTTTCGAATCTAACCCAATCCATCTCCCACCCATACAACAATTGTGGGGTGGACCTCGCTTCGCGTTGTAAAGTATATGCGTGGACGCAGTGGGTTCCGCCCCCCCCCCTGAAGATCACTGTAGCGAGTATCTTCCATGTGTAGCTTAGAATCGTATGTACTACCAATGTCTTGCGTTGTTTACGTTTTTTGAACATAAACACAAAATTCTCATTGCTCTTACTATTAGTAATTGTGGAGTGGACTTCGCTTCGCGTTGTAAAGTATATGCGTGGACGCAGTGGGTTCCGCCTCCCCTACGGGGGGGCTCCACTTCCGAAAGATATAACCTAACCCAAACCTATTTCTGATTTAAAACTAAAATTTGGTTTGGGTTACGTTATACAGGGTGTCCTAAAAATAACTGAGAAAAAAGGCGCTTCATTCATAGAGCACTTTTTTCACTTGTTATTTCGCCGTGCCTGAGCGCGCAAAATCTCAGCCCTGTCATTCGTAAAATATAATCGCTTCCCGTTTAAAAACTATTATAGCCTCGACATTTTTGTATTAGGATTTTCGTATCTTGACAACATATGTCAAGGTCAACATCGTTGGGTCCGTTTTTATAAAGTTTTATTATCATGTCCAATACTTTAAAGTGATATATCTCGAAAACTATTAACCGGAAATTTTTTTTACTAATTTTCCCGTGTTCCTCGTCAAAAATGTCTTCAGAAACGATCTTTCAAATAGGGAGCCGTAATTATCGTAATCACCCTCGTTCGGACATTACGAATGTGATCGAATGCCCTTTGGTCTGAAAAACGCTCTAGCTACCTTCCAACGTCTAATGGACTTAATATGAACTGGGTTACAAGGTAATTAATTATTTGTTTACATGGACGATATCGTTATCTATGCGACCTCGTTAGAAGAACACGAAAGAAAATGCAATGCTTTAATGGAATGTCGTGAAGCTAACTTAAAATTGCAGCCAGACAAATGCGAATTCTTAGAAACAAAAGTAGCTTATCTAGGACACGTAATCAGTAAAGACAGAGTAAAACCAGATATGAAAAAATTAGAAACAGTATAACGATTTCCAAGACCTAGAACACCTAAAAACATTAAACTATTTTTAGGACTTGCAGGATATTATAAACACTTTATACCGAATTTTTCCAAAGAACCCCGCACTAATCATATGGAAAATCTGTCCCGGTCAAATCAATTGGTTTTTACATATGTTGTGTTCTTTGCAAAACCATTAACGAATTTGTCAAAAAACGATAGCCGCTTCGAGTGGATATCTGTGCAGAAAGAATCCTTTGAAATTTTGAAACAAAAACTGCGAAGAACCAGTATTGCAATATCCTGATTTTTTCAAATCATTTATTTTAACGACCGATGCATCTGGAATAGCCATTGGAGGAATATTATCACAAGGAGAGATAAATAAAGACCAACCGATAGCATATGCCTCACGAACCTTACCAGATAACGAATTAAAATACAATACATATGAAAAAGAAGCACTAGCGATTGTATACTGTGTTAAACATTTCCGACCATACTTATATGGAAGAAAATTCACTTTAATTACAGATCATAAACCTTTGATGTGATTTAAAAACGCACAACATAGCACAAATAAGCAAATACTTCGTTGGAGACTAAAATTGGCGGAATATGATTATCAGGTTGTATACAAAGCAGGAAAGACCAACGTAAACGCAGATGCATTATCAAGAAATCCTGTAAACATGAAATAAGTAGATTGTAAAATTATGAAAAACAAGAAACTTTTAAACCCAGATAACTCTAAAGATGCACAATTAATTGCCGAATTATTAGAAAAATCCGATAGCGAAGAAGAAAAAGAAGACGACGATTTCCATTTATATCTTTCAGACATCGAAAAAATCAAAGAAATAATACCGGAAAGCAATTTATTAAATAACAATAACGATACTCTTCCATTTACACCTACAGAATTAAATGAACCAGATTATTTATCAATTACCGAAAAAGCTTTAATACATGATCATTCTAAACAAAATAGAATTCAAACAAGAAGACAAACAGCAAGACAAAATATTGAGCAAAATATAATAACTGACGAGCTGCATAACGACGAGGAAGAGATTGATGAAATCGAAGAAAGAAACGATTCGCCTGATAAAAATTGTGATAGTGAAAAGGAAGACGAAGAAGAAAACGAACAAGATATTAGTAGTGATATAAGGCCGGATCTCTAACGCTGATCCTCTGAGGGGCGGTGCGGGACGAGGGGAAACCATCGCGGGAGGTATGACGTCGCGCGGGGGAGATGTATGACGTCACGCGGGGAAACCGCGGCGCAGCCGATAGGCGAGGGGTCCGCGGGGAAGAGGGGAAAGGATAGCGCGACGCGTTCGCAATGTGTGACAGAGATAGCGCGAGGCGTTCGCATGCACGTGGGAGAAGGATGGCGTTCACATGCACGAGTAGGAAAAGGATAGCGTTTGCATGGGCGTGGGAAAAGGATGGCGTTCGTATGTACGTTGGAGAGAGATAGCGCGAGGCATGCATCAAGAGGAAAAGGAAAGAAGAAGGCGCAAAAATAATTTAGACACTTTTATGAATATTAATAAAAAATGTTTATTTAATATTTGTGTGTATCATATAAATGTACGTGCGTGCGTGCGTGCGTGTGTGTGTGTGTGTGTATAGCTCGATGCATTTATTCGAGTATTTCAATGCGGTTCTCGTCCATAACGAGGTGTCAGCTGCGTTTTATATTTTCCAATCCTCGAACATCACTTCACGATGATCTCTCAGACAATGGTCCAACAATAATGTACAAGATTTCTTCAAGCCGATTTCTCGGCCTTGTACCATTTGTACAATCGAATTAACAGGAATGTTTGTCGATAGCGCCGCACAGTGGATCGAAACATGGAAAGAGCGGACATCGCACTTTTAGAGACGAAATACAATAGCTAAAGCAAAATAAATATGCATACATAATCATGAAGTGTGTACCTTACCAATTTAAATAATTGTTTGCAATATTGTATTAAACAACAATTTTTAACAATAATTTGTATAAGCGCGTTGCTACCGCTGGCATTAGTATTAACCAATATACACCACGAGGAGATTGCACGGTCGGATTTTGCATATCTTGTCTGTGTGTGTGTGTGCGTGCGTGCGCGCGTGCGTGCGTGCGCGCGTGCGTGCGTGCGTGCGTGCGTGCGTGCGTGCGTGCGTGCGTGTGTGTGTGTGTGTGTCACAGCAGAGATAAGGACCCCATGATTTGTCGTAGCTGAAAGTTACGAAACGTGCGATCCTTATTTTTGTTGTGACACATACATAATATAAAAATAACATACATATAAAAATAAACATGAAAATATATAAAAACCGTACAGGAATGGGACTCCGCGATTCGTCACTTTCGCGGTATTTACTGACTCCAAACTCATCCTGGTGTACCTTAATGAAATAAAAAGAGAAAAAAGACAGAGTAAAAAAATTATTTTAGAAGTTCTCGAGTTTCGGAGAACAAATCTTGTTTTTTTCCTTCACTAAATTTTGGTCGTAAACTCGAGATGAAAGGATCAGATGTGATTAAAAAATGGTTAGGAAGATTTTCATTCGTAGCAGTCCTGTTAATTTTGCGCGTGTGATCTCTCCTATATTGCAATCTATGACTTAAAAATTATTAATTGCGACATACACACAATTTATGACTTAAGAAAACGTTAAAAAATTGCGAAATCAAACAGTGAAACTTCTCGTCATTATCACCAACGCATCTTTGCCCCATATTTTCCCCTTGAAATTCTTTTTTATTTCATAAATGGGCACCTACGGGCAGCTGAAACCAATGGATTCGTCAAATAGAATGTTTATTTAAATATGTAAAACCAACAGAACCTTGGCCACTGTTGGCCATTTTTTTATATGACAACTTGAATTTGCTTATAATATTCGATTCTTTGGATACAGAAGAATTGCCGCCATTTTTTTACACTAATGTTTATATGTTCCACATAAGCATTTTTCTTCATCAAGAAAGAATGTTATTAACATGTGAAAAATTGGTTTCCAAATATTTGGATATGGAAGAGCTGTACTGCCTTGAAGCTTTATGGATAAAATGACAGGAAAAGAAAACCATCTGAGTTATAAGGTTCAGAGCGATGTTTGACATGAATATTAAAGAGATTTTGCGGAAAATCGGTCATTTCTAGTTGTTCTGAACTATCTACAAACTAAATTTGTTAATTAACAATGAATATTAAAAAGTAATTTGTTTGGCCCATGTCCGCTCTTTCCATGTTTCGATCCACTGTGCGCCGGGACACAAACATCTACAGTTTGTAACATTTGCGTAACAAATGTAGTCCAGTAAAATAGTATCAAAAACATCGAATATCTACAAAACGGATAGACAAGCCAATTTTTTGAGGGTGAGTAGAAGGTCATAGGAGATGCTCTTAAACCCTCAAATCGCGCGATTCGGCTAACCAGCGATTGAATTCCATGCCCCTGTTGTAACATTTCGAGTCGATACTGTTTTTCCAACCACTCGAGACATTTAAGGCACTCGTTTTACCATAACTCGCATGAATTCGCATCGTCCATGTAAAACTCCCATAGAAATTGTTCTATTCGCGCAAAATGTTTGGAGTCCCCCATATTTCCCATTTAAGTCTTTTCACAACACAAGTTTTTGTCCAGCTTATACAGTGCAAATTGGGCACATATTGCAGGGCATTATCTGATACAGTAGTTTTCTACACTCTCTGCAAAACAATCCCAGGATTAGTTCATAAATTGCACTTTCATGTTCTTGCACAACACGAATATTCGAAAATAAGTCTGAAATTCGCATAAAACAGTATGTGCAACATTTTTCGTTGTCTTCACTTTTATAATAGAAGTATATACAGCACATTTTCACCGCATCTAAACTATTTATTTCAACTCGGTCTAAAGTACATTGATTTATGTCCATAATATCACTACTGCAGTCACTATCGTTATCGGAATCCTCCGAAAGTACGCGGCCTTCGTCTGATGAATCGTCCAAAAAATTTTCAATTTCCATCAAGTTGTCATCTTCAAGAATGACATCCTCGTCATCTTCAATAACCATAACTTCTTCATCAGCCATAACACATATTGTTAAGATCGTCGTAAGGACGGTTGCGTACTATAACGTTGCACACTCCTCTCGATTATATATATTTTAATTTCATATCTCTTGTCTCCTTCTAACTGGAGTATCCTGTCTCATCTACCTTATCATTTTTCTACATCTTTAGCAAAGTGTGTTGAGAGAAAGATTTAAGTTTTGCAGACTGTGTATATCTATTACACGGTTTTTATTCATACATAAAGGATGGGAGAAATAATTAAATTCACAGATAAATAATAAAATAACTTATTTATTACAAGCATCATGAAGAATATCATTTACATACATTAGCGATGTTATTACGTTGTAGAACAATTACAAATTGTTTGAATTTTTCATTTACAATATGAATATTTTCGCACAACCAGTAATGCATATGATCTATGCATTTTTCAAAATCAAATAAATATAATAGAGTTGGTGGTTTCATATATAAAGAATTATTGGATAATGCCAATTTTATAATATTCAAATCAGACATTTTAACCACTTCGAATGTCAAATCCCGAATCCGCAATGGGGTTTCTGTCGATTGTAGAAATCGTTCAATGTCTGCACGTTTCTGCATCAATGATTTCCACGTTTCAAAAGGCAATATCATTTGATTGTCTCGATTGTCTCTGAGAACCAATTCCACGCAAGATACAGCTCTAACGCTTATTCCAATATAGTCCAAATATTGCCTAGTCCAAATATTTTCAAGTATACGAACCGCACGACGAGGCTCGGATGAAATGCTAAGGAGTAATAAAATATTATTTATAAAAATATTTAAAAAGTATATAATTCTTTACGTTAATTAAAACTTACTTGTTACATCTCTTCTTCTTACACGGTGAAGTTTCATCATCTTGAATCGGAACGTAATAATTCATACGGCTTCCTTCAGTGGGATACATTTTGATATGAACCTTTAACACAAGTGGTCGATGCAATACTGAACGTATTAAACATATTTAAGATATGTATTAGCGTTGCAAAATTGCAATGTGGAGGGGATTATTGCTGACACAATATTTTTTTCAATTTTTCTATTCAAGCGCCGATGTACGGCTGCTTCGCGATGACATCACCCCCAGGTGGAGATTTAGCTGAATGCAAAAAAATGCAATTATAAATTTTTCAAGCGGCGACATGCAGCTGCTTCGCGATGATATCCGAAACGCGCGTGTCAAAATTGTGAAATATAAGAATAATTATCAAGGTTAAATTGTGCTAATATACAAGTAATTTAAAACTTTTGCGATGCATCAGGGTTGAGGTGACATCACCACCAGGTGTGAGATTTAGCCAAATGCACAAAAAAATGCATTGTAATATAAAATTTTCAACCGCTGATGTGCGGCTGCTTCGCGATGTCATCACCCCAGATATCAGAATCCAAACGCGCGTGTCAAAACATGACAAAAACATCATCTCTAGACGACAAAAATGCAATAATCGACAATAGTCCAAATGTACGTGGCAAACCGTGAAATAAAGATTTAGTTGAATGATACACATGATGGAAAGAGACATCAAGATAGAATATAAAATCATGGTAAAGAGGCACATCCTGTCAGTATTTTCGCCAGAGGTTCCGAGACAAGAGTTATTAATAAGCGCATCTTATTAGCAAAAAGTTTTGGCATAAATTTGGAAATATGGCGGAAAACAGTGCCGAACGAAATCTGCATGAGCAATCTGCAAGGGTGAATTCGATAGAAGAGTACGTTGCGTGGGAACAACGATGCGACGAATATATCGAATCATTAGAAGAACAAAGTCGAATCAAACGTCCACGATTATCGATCGGGATTCGACAATCGCTGATTGCACGAATCGCACGACTCGAGGGATTGAAGAACTCGTTACGCAGGCGTTTTGTACATGCGGGTGCAGGATGCAGCACGCAGCAACATGGATTGATTTAGCGGGAGATCGATACGGCGTTCGAGAGTCGCATATTGACTGGTGCGGTTATAAATCATAGTCACATCGAGCCTCGTCAATTTCTCGAGGATGCCAAAAACATTGTGCTCGAACACGTGCAAAACGTAATGACAAAGCACTTTATTGTAAAAGTGAATACAGTGTTCAATGGTGAATTTGTGACGGGTGATAAACGCGCAAATAAAAGTATCAATACAAGAAACTATGAACTCTTTCGCACGTCCGATTTACGCAAATGGTACGAGCGGCGCCTTGTCGAGCCCACTCTAGCATCGCTCAAAAAATTTCAGGAACGCGACAGCGGGTGGGCATTGTCGCGAATACTCGATTTAATTGTGAATATAAATAAATATAATCCTATGCGCGTGGGATGTCACATAAAATTACCGCGGGCGATAATAATGAAAAGAGCGGTGATTAACGTGCAATCTAAAGACAATGCGTGTTTTGCATAGTCTGTGATCGCTGTTCTATATCCAGCTGAAAGTTATGTTTATCGAGTATCTTCGTATCCACATTATACGACAGTCGTGCCAACGATATCTCCATAAATGTATATAGTATCGAGAAAGAGACCGTTGTCCCGATACGTCTGAGCGTGCTAAAGAGAGATAAACATGCCAACTTGCTGTACCTGGAAGACAACAACGTTGGACATTTCGCGCGGATCAAGAATCTATCCCGGCTCATGAGCTCGCAATTGAGCAAAAAATATCACAAAAAATATATCTGCAATCGGTACGTATATATTTAATAAAATATTGTAAAAATAATTAAACAAAAATTTTAAAAATTATTTCTATTATAGATGTTTGCACTTTGGATCAGACGACAAGTTGCAATCACATACGATGGATTGTCGAGAAATGAACGAGTGCGCTATTCGATTACCAAGCGATAAGGACAAGTGGCTCACGTTCAACAACTATAATCGGAAACAGCGGCTTCCATTCGTTGTATACGCCGACTTGGAGTACGTTTTGGAAAAGACGGAGGAAGAAAGAAACTACCAACATCATAAAGTATTTAGTATTGCTTATTATGTACATTGTTCGTACGACGATTCGTTATCCGCGTATCATTCTCGTCGCAGTACCGATTGCATGTCATGGTTCGTCGAAGAACTAAAAAATTTAGCGCAACGTGTAAAAACAATTTTATCAGCTAATGTCCCCATGGTAAATTTAACACCTGATGAATGTGAAAAATTTCATAGCGCGACGCATTGTTATATATGCGAAAAACCATTCGTCCAAGATGATACACGCGTACGCGATTATTGCCATCTGACCGGGCGGTACAGAGATCCCGCGCATTCAAATTCCAATTTAAATTATAAAGATTCTTTTTGCATTCCAATAGTTTTTCATAATTTATCCGGTTACGACGCGCATTTCATTATCAAGGAAATATCTACAGCATTCGAAGGAGGAATCGAGTTACTTCCGATAACAAAGGGAAAAAAATATCATTTACAAAAAATGTTAAACTTGCCGAAGAGAAATCGAAAAATCATATTAAATTGCGTTTTATTGATTCATATAAATTTCTTACAGCCAGTCTCGATAAATTAGCATCATTCTTGAATAAGGATAAACTCAAAATTTTAAAATCTGAACTTCGAAACTTACCGAATGACAATTTCAATTTATTAACACGGAAGGGCGTATTTCCGTACGAATATGTTGACTGCGTCGACAGGTTGCAAGATACGTGTTTACCACCGCGCGAATCATTTTACAGTTCCTTGACCGGTGACACAATATCCGCTAGCGATTACGCGCACGCCGAGAACGTTTGGAAGCGGTTCTCCCTTCGAATGCTAGACGAATATAGCGACTTGTATCTCAAAATTGATGTCTTGTTATTAGCAGATATTTTTGAAAATTTCCGCGAAAGTTATATTAAAAATTATGGGCTCGACCCCGCGTATTACTATATTCTTCCCGGATACACGTGGGACGCCATGTTGAAGCATACGAATATTACATTCGAATTGCTTACAGATATCGACATGGTTATGTTTATCGAATGTGGAATACGTGGTGGTTTGAGTCAATGTTCCAACAGGTACGCACATGCTAATAACAAGTACATGCAGTCGTACGATCCATCGAAACCTTCATCGTATCTAATGTACTTTGATGTAAATAATTTGTACGGATGGGCAATGTGTCAACCTTTGCCCTATGCAGATTTTCGATGGGTCGATGATGTATCCGATTTTGATACATCATCAATCGCGCTCGATTCGCCTACAGGCTACATCCTCGAAGTCGATCTCGAATATCCGCAACATGTTCACGATGCACATACTGACTTACCGTTTTGTCCGACACGCGACAAACCACCTGGTAAGCGGCAGGATAAGCTGCTCGCAACCTTATATGATAAGAAGCGTTACGTAATACATTACCGCAATCTGCAACAATGCACGCGACACGGACTTCGCGTTAGAAAAATACATCGAATATTACAGTTTTCACGATCTCCATGGCTTCGCAGTTATATCGAACTTAATACACAATTCCGAACACTCGCGAAAAATGATTTTGAGAAAAATTTATATAAATGAATAAATAATGCGGTATTTGGCAAAACGATGGAAAATGTGCGCAATCACATTAATATTAAGCTTGTGACACATTGGGATGGAAGATATGGCGCAGAGGCGATAATCGCAAAACCAAATTTTCACAGTAAAAGCGTGTTTTCGGAGAAACTGATCGCTGTTGAATTGCGCAATCTCGAAGTTAAATTTAATAAACCAATCTACTGTTACGTCCAGACTCGAGGAAGGATGAGTCAGTGGAAGGGCGCAACCACTATCTTTATGATCCCGAAGTTAAACGTCTCGAAGCGTTAGAATTGGGTCGAACAAACTTGACGGTCCGAAAATCAGGTAAACGACTGTTAGGGTCGCTATTACTCTGTTTTTTAGAAATTCACTCGGCGGTTCAGTGGAAGGGCGCAACCACTATCTTTATGATCCCGAAGTTAAACGTCTCGAAGCGTTAGAATCGGGTCGAACGAACTTGACGCTCCGAAAATCAGGTAAACGACCGTTAGGGTCGCTATTACTCTGTTTTTCAGAAATTCGCTCGGCGGTCCCTTTTTGGTAAAAGAATTTAATCTCTATTACGCGGGATGGGACCAGGTGCGATCTTTTGACTGGAGAATGAGAGGGGTTAATAAAGATTGGATTTAAATTAGAATATAAATTTATTCATAATAAATTAAACTACTTTGGTATACATTATATCAATAGTTATTTTAATATGCGTATGGGTGTGTGTATGTGTGTGTGGTTGTTCGCGGTTCTTACAATTGTACGGAGGACATCAGTCAGAATAATGAGGCAAGATTCTATTATTAATATTGAATTTCTGACTGGTTATTACAAAATATCTGTTAGAAAAAGAAAATAAAACAATTTGTGTGAGTGAGAGTGTGTAGGAATATTAGGAGGTTGTTTTCATAATTCTAGGATTGGTATGAGGATTCGTCATCGAGATCTGGGAGTTCATTGCAGAACTCTTCCAATGCTCTTTCGAATTCGTTGGATTCAAGAGGGGAGAAAGGAGGGAGTGGAGATTGATAGAAGGATTCGTCCTCCAAATCAGGGAGTTCGTTGCAGAAATCCTGCACTGTCTTCTCGAACTCGTCTAATTCTGAAGGAGGAGAAGGAGGGGGTGAATCATCAAGGATGATCGTTGACAACGAGGAGAACGATCGGGGGGAAAGCGGCAGTTCGGGAGAAGGTGGTTCCGAAGGATATATTGGGAGTAACTAGGGGGGAAGTCAATGATTGTTTCTGTGTATGTGGTGATTGAGTAATTACTACTACTACTACTGGCTATGGTTGATTTATGCGGGTGCCGGGTTGCGCTGAAGACGACGCCAAGACTAGAACACTGATATTGAACTGGTCACTCTTTTTTCTAATTATGAATTTTTGCTCTTAATGCGCGCATACGAGACTAATTGCCCGGCACTGATTGAAGTTGACAGAAAGGACTGAATGAATCAATTGAATTTTTTAGTCTTACGAGTTCTTTCTTTTATAAAACCTTTTTGAGGGCGTCTTCTAATTTTAAGAGTGGGATCTTTCAAAAACTTTAACAAATTGAAATTATGCAAAAGTAGGGATTCTTCAAGATTTTAACGAATTAGAATCGTGCCAGTGTCCTCATTCGGCAGCGGGTGTCTCCTATTTTCGTATTTTTACCTGTGCTGAACGTTGGTTGGTGAGTTCGATATTATTTTAAAAGTTCCTTAAACATTAGCCTTTCCGGGGGACCTTCGCGCACATGATCTGATTAGAAAAGGGTCTTCCTTATAATTATTTTTGTCAACGTTGATGCAGCTGTGTTTATTACTTGTCCGTTAGAAAATTATTATCAGTATTAATGCAGCTGAGTTTATTAAACATTTCGTTAAAAGTTTATGTTATCTCATTGTTCTTCCGCCGGAAATTCTACTGCAAGGGGTAGATATTATTTTTCATTTATCCCAGTTGACAATGTGTACGGTATACCGCTTGCCAATAAAAAGATACCGGGTTTAATGAAGGACGAAAATAATGGCGCGATCATGACCGAATTCGTCGGGCTTAGGGCAAAAATGTGTTGCGAATAGATGGTAAGAAGGATACGAAAAAAGTAAAAGGCGTCAAGAGTAACGTCGTCGCGAGAACGATAACGTTTGACGATTACACGCGGTGTTTGAACGAAGAGATTGAAATGACGCGTCAGCAGTCTTGTATAAGATCTAAATTACACGAAGTATACACTATTCGCGAGACAAAAATTGCTCTAAGTCCGTACGATGACAAGCAGTATATCATACCTGAAACCACCGACATGCTACCGTGGGGACATTACAAAATACCGTGGTAAATAAAAATTATATATTAGGTGTACAAATAAGTTTCCGCCGTTTGACAAAAGTTGGCGCCACCAGTAAGTTATGGTTAAAATTGTCAGATGTAAAACGTCCTTAACGTAAGATTGGACATCAGTCAATAACATAACCTTAAAATATTAGTGATTTTTTATCAGTATAATATATTCTTTTGTGTGCGAAAATGTCGAGTTTTGAGCCGAATAAGCGTCATTTGCGGGAACTTTTGATTTACTTCTTCAATTTGAAGAAATTTGTAGCTGAGGCGTATCGATTGCATATGTAGAAGCATATGGTGAGGCTGCCTTAAATGAGAGAAGTTGTCGTGAGTGGTTTCAAAAAATTAAGAACGGTGAATTTGACATCGAAGACAAAGAACGTAGCGGAAGGTTATCTATCCAAGAGTTGTGTGTAGCATCAAATCCCAGCCATTTCACATAAGCCATTCTCGTTACCCTTTTTGCGTATCTTCTTTTCCACGAGATGTACGTCGGGATTAACAACACGATATAACTCGTATTCGTAAAATCCGCCGGCGACGAGATTTCCGCGCGAATCTTCGTGTACATAGGTCGCGGGATTAGTTTTCTGCACTTTAACGATCTTAAACACTTCGGTTGTCCAATTTGGCGTGAAACCTTTATCAAAGAAAGTCTTGAATTTACTCACGCGTACCGGATCGCGTACTTTGAATCTTGCCGATGCCGCAATCTTTACGTTGCTGTATATCGTATTTAAAAGTTTATCGGCGATCGCGGAGGTAACATCGATAGGTCTCATACCGATAGTGCGATGTTTTCGCGCATTGTACTCTCCAACGAGCCGGGACAACGCGTCGAGCCACTTGTAATTTCCATTAAACGTTTAATAAACATTTCCCACATATTGTTCTTTAATGTACGGTTGAATCGTTCGACGACCGAGACTTTCATGACAGACTACGTCGAATAATGATTAATGCTGTTTTTTCACGAGTTTCTGTACATTTGCGTTGTAAAATTCTTTTCCTCTGTCAGTTTGAAAATTTTTCGGGCATCTTCCATTGTCTCGAATTATCTTTGCGATCGTTTCCGACATCTCATTTCCATTCTTACTCTTGAGCGGTACGGCCCACGCATACTTGCTCAACACATCGATAACTGTGAGTATATAGTTGTAGCCTTTGTTGAATCGTGCATATGGACGCATCTCGACCACGTCCGCCTGCTACAGATCGTATCCGCGTACTATGACACGTCTACGTGGAAAATTTTTTCTCGCTGGAGCATGCAATTCTTCCACGAGCAGCTGTTTTTCAGAGATCTTCCGTAGCATATTTGATCGAGGCATAATTCGTAATAATGAGATAATTCCTCCACGTATATTCTTTATGTATCTTTCTTCTCCTGCGCTGAATCAGATGTAATTTGCGCGTGAGTTGCATACCGAAGCATTTTCTGCATCTCATCCATCATTATTTGTAGCGCCTGCATATTCGTCTCGAGCGTGTTCAAAGTTCCTCGATGCTAATGCCGGCGATATTGTAACTTTCAAGTCTTGTAACTTGAAAAATACTTATTAAAAAGATACTTTATTGTTGTATTTTCAAAAGCTCTCGAGATAAGTTATAAAAATATGTAATAAAAAATAAGGGGTTTCATTTAAGAAATTTATGATGACCTTTACGTGGCCTTGACAACGCTATTCAAGGTCGTATTAATATTACTATGTAATGCGTTACTTGAGACCCTACAACTTTCGTCTGAAATATTTTTGTCTGCCATTCTCGGTTTTCGAGATATTCGGCTGGCACGGGTGGTCTGATACACCCTGTATATAAATACAGTAACTATTTCAAATTTTTTAATCAATAGAAAGTCAATTGTTTACACTTCCCAATATATGCATATACATACATGCATGTATAAACATTATATATATATATAT
>NW_021848359.1:223782-225632 GCF_003651465.1 Formica exsecta
AAATCAATTGATATAAAAAAAATAATTGTTTTTAAGAAAAAGTATGTAATTATTTACAATGTATTTTTTTAAAACAATTATTTGTTTTTTTCTTTACACTAATTGATTTGTCTCATTATTCTGTGCATAAAAGTATTACGGTAAGATTATCGAAAACTAAATATTTTACGAGATATTTTATTTTTTATATCAAAATATATCAGATTAAAATATAAAATAACTCAAAAAGTACTTAATGTAAAATTACTTTATTATAGTGTTTTGGAAAGCTCTCGAGATAAGGTACAAGAATATGCAATAAAAAATGAAGGATTCCATTTAAGAAATTAAAGGTGTCCTTGACTTGACCTTAACAATGCCATCCAAGGTCAAACCAATGACACCATCTTATGTTCCCCTCAAAACCATACAATTTTTGTTTAAAACGTTTTTCTCTAAAATGCTTAATTTTTTAAAGAAAAGGGGTGTACGGGTAGTCTAGGACACCCTGTATGTATGCCTTTCAATACAACAGGCCATAGGATTTTAATATATAATTTGAATATATAAAAAAGAATTCTGATTGCCTAATGGAGAGGGTACGTGGGAAGACGCTAAGATTCGAGGATACGCGAAAACTTCGCTCAAAAATTCATTCCGTTTTCATTCTTCAACCGACTCACTACTTAGCTAGTAGTCAGCTCTGAGATCATTCAGAACGATAACATTTTTTAACCATGAGACGGATCAATAAATATTCCGGGTCTAAGACCCACGTCAAAGATTTGAAAATTTAAGACGGATCAATAAATATTCCGAGACTAAGACCCACGTCAAAGATTTGAAAATTTTAAACAAAGATAAAAGACCTTCGAACGCTAGAAATCTAGACCATGTGCGTACGGCAAACAAACAGATGGATGAAATATTCAACTCTAAGATCCGCGCAACGGGCTTAAGGGTTTAAAACAAAGAATAAGGAGAGGGACACAGACGATGGTTTACAGATGAAACCAAGATCCGTAACCAGAACTCGCGATACTTGACACCGCGTGCTCGCCTGCCAGACCACCCTCTTGTGTTATCTGTTTGAGATAAATTTCAATAATAAATATGAAATAATAAAAATGTCAACTTAGCCGATCATAACGGACTCTCCAATAGGCTGGACTTAACTTCTAAAAACAAAAGCCTAGACTAATAGGTGCAATTTCTGGATCTTCTTCTGGAAGGGTAGCACCTCCTACTCATGAGAGGGGTAAATAGTAAAGATTTAATTTGTTAAAAAAGAATTCTGATTGCCTAATGGAGAGGGTACGTGGGAAGACGCTAAGATTCGAGGATACGCGAAAACTTCGCTCAAAAATTCATTCCGTTTTCATTCTTCAACCGACTCACTACTTAGCTAGTAGTCAGCTCTGAGATCAAGTATTCGTTTTCCCGCGACTCTAAATTGTGTAGAGAGCGAGTTTAAATAAAAGTGAAAGACTTAGTGATACGTAAGTGTTAAGTGCCAACAAGCCGTGCTTAAACCAGCAACACAATAAGCCGGGTTCTCGAGCCATCACTGTCGAGCCCATTCCGATCAGCCACGACAGCTGGAGCCGAATCATACTTACAAGGGGAATATACGGGCTGGGAAATGAAGTTCGGGATGAGGCTTCGTGTGGTAATAGTAGTGCCCGAAACTCATACCATGCTCAAGCCATAGGACCCCATAGGCCGCCAGTTCCGAGAAAAAGCGCCTCAAACTTTTTGTAGCAATTTATATACCTAAAAGTTTTCTCCATTTCCAAGCGGTCTGGTGGCCGAAGCGGTAGCGGGCCGGCGTGGTAAGTCAGATGTTCCGTGTTCGAACCTCTGCTCGTGAA
>NW_021848359.1:225878-231553 GCF_003651465.1 Formica exsecta
TAATAATAATAATAATAATAATAATAATAATAATAATAATAATAATAATAATAATAATAATAATAATAATAATAATAATAATAATAATAATAATAATAATAATAATAATAATAATAATAATAATAATAATAATAATAATAATAATAATAATAATAATAATAATAATAATAATAATAATAATAATAATAATAATAATAATAATAATAATAATAATAATAATAATAATAATAGCTACTACTGTGTATAAATATGGATATATAAGAATAAATGTATTAATGAAGTCTGGTGATTTACATACCCGTGGTGCAAACTTGTATTTTTCGATCCTGCGTTCAAACGTCTATTCCCAAGATTCTTCCAAATTCAACTTTTTTCCCAATACACGATTACAAGATCCTTTTGTAAACCGTTAAAGGTCGTGTAAAGTGTTCAAAATAGCTGTTTATTTATTTTGATTTAAATATTATTATTTTGCCCGAATCGACCGTGCATTAATTATATCTCGCATAAAGAGAGACAAATTTTGAACAAGACTCGCGCACATGTGTATGTCATCGATCTGCTACGCAAATCGTTCTTTCGTTGGAGCCCATATAAATTATAAATATTTTTTTATAATTTATGCTAACAATATGAAACATATATTAACTTAATGTGTATATATTAACTTAATATATATTTTAATATTACATATATATATTTAATATTTTTATTCCTTTGCCGCAAGTTTTGGCGTTTGCCAGCGCTTATGTTATTACGCATGCGCGAGATTTGTCTGTCCAATTTGCTACACTGCGCATGATTTTTATGTATCATAATATGTGTGTGTATGTATGAGAATATGAAAAGTCTGAATATGGCTGAATGTGTAGTGTATTCAAGTCATACAAGGGGAATATACGGGCTGGGAAATGAAGTTCGGGATGAGGCTTCGTGTGGTAATAGTAGTGCCCGAAACTCATACCATGCTCAAGCCATAGGACCCCATAGGCCGCCAGTTCCGAGAAAAAGCGCCTCAAACTTTTTGTAGCAATTTATATACCTAAAAGTTTTCTCCATTTCCAAGCGGTCTAGTGGCCGAAGCGGTAGCGGGCCGGCGTGGTAGTTCTCGTCGAGCTCTCGACCTGAGCGGTATAAAGCGAAGAGTGATCTATAGATAATTAATAAATATCATTCGGGTTCTTGTAAATAATAAACAAAAATCGAGATCCTTATAATTGTTGTGTGGATGGGAAAGTGTGCAAAAGAAATGTGCGCAAAAGAACTGTGCGCAAAAGAAATGTGCGCAAAAGAACTGTGCGCAAAAGAAATGTGCGCAAAAGAACTGTGCGCAAAAGAACTGTGTGCAAATGAAATGTGTCCAAACGAATTGTGCGCAATTGAAATGTGTCCAATCGAACGGTGCGCAACTTTATGTGTCTAATATCACAGTGTGCAATTGCAACGTGTCCAATTGTACTGTGCGCAAGTGAAGGCTTCTCTTCTCAAGTAGTAAGTGGGTTGAACAATTTCAATTCTTATCCTTCCTTTTATTATTATTATTTTACGTCTTGTATTCTGAAATAATTCTTGGATCAATCAGTATCTCATTTCGATACTTCGTACTTAGATCTTAATTGTTTCTTTGTGTAACTTTCCCTTTCTTAATCCTCATTCTTCCTCCCTTGAAATATTACCTCAAATCTCCTTTTTTTACTTCATGTTAGTCACCACGTGTTACCTGTATATTACAGTGTGACTCCCGACTTGCCACCAATCGTCACGAGTTACCTGTATTTTACAGCGTGACTCCCGACTTGCTACCAGTCGTCAAGAGTTATCTGTATTTTACAAAGCGACTCCCGACTTCTTGCCTGTCATCGAGAGTTACTTGTAATTCACAGAGTGACTCCCGATTACATTTGTCACCCTTTCTACTCCCAGGTCGTCCACATTTTCATATAGAAATATAAAATATACACTTTCTTTATTATCCGGACCTGAAATCTAGACTTATTCAATTAATTAAAGAAAAACTTCCAAGAATTGTTTCGTGAATTAAGAATCTTTTCACTATCGATTTCATTATTATCATTACTCATCACGGACCCTTTTCCTTAGTGGAAAGATTAAATCAACCTACGCGCGCGACCATCAAAGGGTCGCGAAACCTCTGGAATAGACAACTGAGAAAAGAATTGGCTCGGGCGGCTGCGGACCCTAATTACACTACAGATTATAAGAAATTTAACCTAGATAAGCATTCCTTAGATCTAAGAACTCATCGTTTAATTAAAATATATAATAAGCAAAAACGAACACACAAAATACACAACCTACCACCTTGTCCTCCAACTTCCTCTCCTCATTATTCTCTCCCCTCTTATTCACCCGTCTCTTCCCCCGAACATCCACCTACATTCCCTGAATCTTCTCAACAGTCGGGAAATCTTACTCCTCCTTCTCCCCCTGAACATCCACCTACCTTCCCTGAATCTCCTCAACATCTGGAAAATCCTGGTCCCCCTTCTTCCTTCGGATATTCGCCTGCTTTCGCTGATTTCCAGCAACCGCTGAGAAATCCTATTCCCCCTTCCCCTTCTGACTGTCCACCTATCTTTTCCGAACAACCTCAACCCTCGCGAATTCCCACTCCTCTCTCCTCCTCACGCCTTGAATCGTCCGATCTCTCAGGATCTTTAATCTAGCTCGGGCTATTAATTGTCACATTCCAGTGTCTGTTTGTAACTCATTTTTTAATAGGCAGAGTGGTCCTTTGTATACTTATTTTACTAAGGAAAGGAAAAGATCGAATAAGAAATTCAATTACTTATTAATAAAACATAATAATACCCGAAGTAATATGAAACCTATACATTATGTTAATAACGGGCTTTCTCACAGGTTTAAAAATTTTACAGACTCGAGCTCTACATATTATACGTTGACCGGTGGACAGAATGTCCAAAACAATAACATTGAAATCAAAATAGACCCGGACTCTTTCGATAATAATAAACAATCCTTATTACACATAAAAGACAAATGGTTCATAAATCTCTCATCGATCAACATCCCGACAGATATTCAATATTTATTACAGCTTGGAGAGAATTTCAGCTTACCGATATTTAATACAGATAAATTATCATTGGAATTTATTAAGAGTTTTGAATATAATTTAAAAAAACTACCTTCCAAATCACAATTTAACATCAGAAATCGTTTACAAGCATTATTAACAATTTACCATCCTATTCATTTCCTGATGGTGAACTAAAAAATAACATTAAATACCTAGTTACTGTCACCAATAAATTTCTTAACCAACACCCGAATCTAATTCTTACACGCGCAGATAAAGGTAATATCACAGTCGCTCTGGATAGAGATAAGTATATAGACAAAGTGGAAGGTATGCTTAAGGATAGAGAGACATATCTGATTTTGAAAAAAGACCCTACTAATAAACTGATCAACAACCTTCGTGATCTATTGACCAGATGGAAAAGGGCTGACTTTATTTCCGCGACTACCTATAGGTCATTATTTTGTGGAGATGGGATCTTACCGAGAGCTTGTGGGCTACCAAAAATACACAAACCCAATTGCCCATTTAGATTAATCGTCTCTGCTCAAAACAGCCCCTTATATTATTTATCTTCTTTTTTACATAAGATCATGTACAAAAGTTTTCCACTCACACAAAGTCATATTAATAATAGCTTCCAATTAGTAAAAAAACTTTCAAATATACAGATAATTGATGAATTCAGTCTGATTTCACTAGATGTCATCTCGTTGTTTACGAACATTCCAATAGAGGCAGCAATGGATAGTGTATCAAAAAGATGGGATTTTATATGTGCGAATTGTGACATCAAAGCGGAATTTTTACTAAATCGAATTTGTCTTAAATTCCACTTTTTTCACCTTTAATAAGGTTTTTTACCAACAAACATTTGGCACACCTATGGGCTCACCGTTGTCGCCTATTATTACAGACATAGTGTTGCAAGATTTAGAAAACAGAGCTCTTTCAACTCTGAAATTCACACCATCTTTTTATTTTAGATATGTCGACGATGTGGCTCTCGCGGTTCCTTCAGATTTAATAGACTACACACTAAACATTTTCAATTCTTTCCACACAAGATTACAATTTACAGTCGAAACCGGTTTAAATAACAGCTTAAATTTTTTGGGCATAACAATGTTTTTAGGCAACAACCGCATTATTTATGATTGGTACCATAAGGAGACGTTTTCTGGCAGATATTTGAATTTTCTTTCTCAACATCCACTTTGTCAGAAAAGAGGCACGGTTATCGGTCTCTTAGATAGAGCATTTTTACTGTCTCATCCCAAGTTTTACTTAAAAAACATCAATCTTATTATACAGATTCTGCTTAATAATTCCTATCCTTTGCGTTTTATTTTCCAAACTATCCATCACCGGCTCAAATTGTTAATCAACAATTTAAAATATGAAAAAATGAATACTAATACAGAGGTCCAACCTAGGACTGTTTACTTTACAATTCCTTCCATACCTGAACGGTTTATTGATATCATAAAAGACCTCGATGTTAAATTATCTTATTTTAGTCTCAATAAACTGCATAAATATATAAAAACACACAAAGACATCACCCCAAAATCTCTTTGCAAGAATGTTGTATACAGGATTAATTGTTTGGATTGCGATGCTTCCTACGTAGGACAGACACGTAGACAATTGACAAAAAGAATTTCTGAACACCGGAATCATATAAATCGCAACACCACGGTTCATTCAGTTGTTACCGATCATAGGATAAATTTTAACCATAACTTTAATTGGGAGGAGGTGGAAATATTAGATAGCGAACCGTTTCTCCAAAAACGGTTGTTGTCAAAGATGATTTTCATAAAAAGACGAGTAAATAGCCTTAATTTACAAACGGACACAGAATGCTTACCACATATGTACATGACCGTCATCGATAAAATGTCAAAACTATAATAATCAAACTGTTGTTTATCACTCCGAACATTGTCGTCTCACCGCATAATGTTTGTCAGTCTATTGTGAGATCTCGCAAAGGATGGTCCATTTAGTCTGACTACATGTATACCAAGATATTTTAAGATACTGACACCACACTTTAATTATTTCTTGTCATTTTTTAGAGGTCTTTTTTCCTCTTTTTTAATCTATGACATAATTTGTTTTTTAACTTTTTTAACTTATTTATTTATTTATGGTTTTATAAATTTGACCCACTCACCATTATTTATTGTTTTTGTTTTTTGGATAAGGGACTTACATGAGTTTGGCACTATAATAAAGTATTTTTTCATTAAGTACTTTAATTTTATATTTTAATCTGACATATTTTGATATAAAAATTAAAATATCTCATAAAATATTTAGTTTTCGATAATCTTACTGTAATACTTTTATGTTCAGAATAATGAGACAAATCAATTAGTGTAAAAAAATAATTGTTTTTAAGAAAAAGCATGTAATTATTTACAATGTATTTTTAAAACAATTATTTGTTTTTTTCTTTACACTAGTTGATTTGTCTCATTATTCTGTACATAAAAGTATTACAGTAAGATTATCGAGAACTAAATATTTTACGAGATATTTTATTTTTTCTATCAAAATATGTCAGATTAAAATATAAAATAACTCAAAAAGTACTTAA
>NW_021848359.1:231752-233011 GCF_003651465.1 Formica exsecta
TACAACTTTTGTATAAAACATTTTTTTCCATCTTGCTTACTTTACGAGATATTTGCGTGCGTTAATTAAAATGACTCACCCTGTATATTGTTGCGTCCCTGCGGGTCGTCTAAGGCGGTTATTCATGAATCTGCTGTATTCGTCTCCGGGAAAACGTTGCTAAGGGTTGTTGTTAAACAACGGCGGACATCATGGGAGAGATCGGCCATCTTGAGTCTCGCGACGGATGTCTTTCCGGGCGGACATATTTGATGAGATACGACCGTTATTACCCATTCTGTGTTCCTTGTTCAATTGTGTTATTATTAAAGTTCCTTTTGTTCTTTCTAATAAAGTGTATTCTTCTTTTACGGCGTGGTGCGCGAGTGACGGTTGTGCTTCGCGTGTTCGAGATATATCGAGATAGCCCGCGGACGCAACATTTTGGGGGCTCGTCCGGGATAAGAGCACACAACGAGCTATGGCTACGGGAACTGACCAGCAAGATTCCACTGGAGTCACGACACGGAAAAGACTTCGAGCTGGGACTCCGCTCCGTACCGTAGAGATGGCAACGGAAGCTGCGACATCAGGACCGTCTTTGGAGGCGGTTACTCTCCAATCTGCGCTGAGAGAGATCCGACAGCTACGCGAGGAACGCATACAGCAGCGAGCTGACTACGAGGCACAGTTACATCAGCGTGATGAAATGCTTCGTGGAATGGAGGAGAGGATGCGACAGCTGGACTACACCAATAACCAGCTAAGTCATTTTAATAATAGAGAGATATTAGAGCGAACTGAGTGCGGAAATTTAAATAATGAAGTCGGTTATAAATTGAAGCCTGACATTTTTGACGGAAGTGTTCCTTTGCGAGAGTTCTTCGCTCAATTCCATCTGATAGCACGGGCGAATATGTGGTCCGATTCGGTTAAAACGGTCGCGTTAGCGTCATGTTTAAGGAGACAAGCGCGTTCCGTATTAGATGGAATTTGTGAGATAGAGAATTTAAAGTTCGAGGAATTAAAATCAAGGTTGGAATTGCGTTTTGGGGAAGGGCATTTAGCCCAGACATATTATATGCAATTCACTAATAGAAAACAAAAAAATTCTGAAGATCTAGCTACATTGGGCGCAGATTTGGAACGTCTCTCGCGATTGGCTTACTCCGAATGCTCACACGAGGTGAGAGATAAAATTGCTTGTACGCAATTTATCGCTGCGTTATCAGACGGTTTTGTTAACCGCACGTTACAATTAGAGGGTGTGACTTCTTGGA
>NW_021848359.1:234955-260387 GCF_003651465.1 Formica exsecta
CATATTCTTGTAGCTTATCTCGAGAGCTTTTCAAAACACTATAATAAAGTATTTTTTCATTAAGTACTTTTTGAGTTATTTTATATTTTAATCTGACATATTTTGATATAAAAATTAAAATATCTCATAAAATATTTAGTTTTCGATAATCTTACTGTAATACTTTTATGTACAGAATAATGAGACAAATCAATTAGTGTAAAGAGAAAAACAAATAATTGTTTAAAAAAATACATTGTAAATAATTACATACTTTTTCTTAAAAACATTTATTTTTTTATACTATCATATTTACACTTTTTTTATTTTACACGCCTATTTTTTACAAGCGTGATGTCTTTTACAGACATGATTTTTTATATACAAAATTTATTATTTACGAGGGTCCAGCTATATCAGTAATATCTGCAGCATGTAGCCTTAAAATACTTTTATTTTTCTTAGTAGCGGTAGCATATAATTTGTCCACTGACATAAAAGACAAATGATTTTCATCAATTTTCATCTTTATGGTTGTTTCTCCCCTCGTCTTCAATGCAGACTTAAACACACAAATGGCATTAACAGAAGCCGATGAAAATCTGTTACGTTTTTTTGTTTTTAAATTATTTAAAAGAGAAAACATTCTCTCTGGATCGGCATTTGAGTTTGGAAGCGATCTAATAATATTTAGAACATTTGTTAAACTAGAATATTTAGTAAAATTATTGGGGTATCGACGCTGTAAAATTTCTTTCCACATATTGTCGAAATTTAATGTAGAGATGCTCTATTTTTCTTCCATTGTAGAATCTGATGGTAATGCAATCCATTCTTTGTTTAAAGCATCTTCATCAAAACCATCGATAGTTTTATCTACGAAAGAAACATCATTGAATGATGTTTCTCTATTATTATCAAATAAACTTATGTATGGTCGTGTTACGTCCAAACTCGAGGAAGGATGAGTCAGTGGAAGGACGCAACCACTATCTTTACGATTCCGAAGTCAAATGTCTTGAAGAGTTAGAATGGGATCGTCCCGATTGCGCACATTACCGATCGGACACGACAATATTTCCCGATCGGAGACAGACCCGATCGGACAAAGTCCCGATCGGACACAGGCTCGATCGGACACAGACCCAATCGGACACAGTTCCGATCGGACACATACTGTTGCAATCGGACACAGTCCCAATTGGGACAGTCCCCATTGGGACTGTGTCCGATTGCAACAGTATGTGTCAGATCGGAACTGTGTCCAATCGGGTCTGTGTTCGATCGAGCCTGTGTCCGATCGAGCCTGTGTCCGATTGGGAAATATTGTCGTATCCGATCGGTAATTTGCGCAATCGAGACTCACTCGTTAAGGTGGGTATACACTTAGCGAATGAACACCGAACGAACTGCGAATGCAAATGTTCATTGTTATCATTCGGCAGATATATACGCCAAAGCGAATGCGAACAGAACGTTCGATTCGCATTCGGCTCGGTTCCCTCATGAGGCGGTACATCAAAGACAATTCGTGAGAGAAAAACGTTCAAGAAGTTTCGCATTCGCTGTTCGTTCGCTAAGTGTATACCCACCTTTAGAATCGGGTCGAACGAACTTGACGGTCCGAAAATCAGGTAAACGACCGTTCGGGTCGCTATTACTCTGCTTTTCGGAAGTTCGCTCGGCGGTCCCTTTTTGGTAAAAGAATTTAATCTTTATTACGCGGGATGGGACCAAGTGCGATCTTTAGACTGGGAATGAGAGGGGTTAATAAAGATTTGATTTAAATTAAAATATAAATTTATTTATAGTAAATTAAATTACGTTGGTATACATTTATTATACTGAAATGATAAGAACAATAGTTATTTTAATATGTGTATGTGCGTGTGTGTGTGTGTGTTTGTTGTTCGCGGGTCTTACAATCGTACGGAGGACATCAGTCAGAATAATGAGGCAAGATTCTATTATTAATATTGAATTTCTGACTGGTTATTACAAAATATCTGATAGAAAAAAGAAAAAAAAATAATTTGTGAGTGAGAGTGTGTAAGAATATTAGGAGTTTAATTTTATAATTCTATGATTGGTATGATAACTCGTCATCGAGATCCGGGAGTTCATTGCAGGACTCTTCCAGTGCTCTCTCGAATTCGTCGGATTCAAGAAGGGAAAAAGGAGGGGGTGGAGATTGATAGAAGGATTCGTCCTCCAAATCAGGGAGTTCGTTGCAGAAATCCTGCAATGCCTCCTCGAACTCGTCTAATTCGGAAGGGGGAGAAGGAGGGGGCGAATTATCAAGGATGATCGTTGACAACGAAGAGAACGATCGGGGGGAAAGCGGCAGTTCGGGAGAAGGTGGTTCCAAAGGATATATCGGAGAATAACTAGGGGAGAAGTCAATGACTGTTTCTATGTGTGTGGTTATTAAGTAATCACTACTACTACTAGTCGTTGCGGTTGATTTTAAGTCTGAAGAAGTTTGCCTTTTCTGACTCGCGGAACGGACTTACTTTGCGGTGGAGGATCGCAATTCGTAATTTTTTCCTGACCTGGTTCTCACTACGGAACCAGTGAAAAACGTTATTTATTGCGGGGATAATATATAATTAAAACTGAGTTATTGGAGACTTACTTTTATTGCTGAATTTCGATTAGTAGATTGTTGACAAAACTTGACCTCTTTCGCTAGGATGTACTGCTGTGCGGCTGCCGGGTTGCCCTGGAGACGACGCCAAGACGAGGACACTGATTTTAAATTGGTCACTTTTTTCTTTTCGGATCACGATTTTTATTCTTTATGCGCGCACACGAGACTGATTGCCCGGAACTGATTGATGTTGAAGAATAAGTCCTCGAGTCCTACGACTTCTTTCTTTTATATTTCCCTTTTTGAGGGAAATCTTCTAATTTTTACAGTGGAATCTTTCAAAAATTTTAACGGATTGAAATTATGCAAAAGTAGGGATTCTTCAAGATTTTAACGAATTAGAATCGTGCCAGTGTCCTCATTCGGCAGGGGGTGTCTCCTATTTTCATATTTTTACCCGTGCTGATCGTCGGTTGGTGAGTTCGATATCAGTTCAAAAGTTCCTTAAACATTAGCTTTTCCAGGAGACCCTCGCGCACATGATCTGATTAGAAAAGAGTCTTATTTCCTTATAATTATTTTTGTCAACGATGATGTAGCTGTGTTTATTAAATCTTTCGTCAAGGAGATTTTATCGTTATTGGTCCAGTTGTACTTGTCCGTTAGAAAATTTTTATCAGTATTAATGCAGCTGCGTTTATTATACATTTCGTTAAAAGTTCTTGTCATCTCCTTGTTCTTCCGTCGGAAAATTCTACTGCAAGGGGTAGCTATTATTTTTTATTTATCTCAAGAAGACCGGCATGGTTTCCATCACCGATTTTCTTGCGTCTTTCCCACGGATACTCGTGGATGTAGTTACTGACAAATGACAGTGTTTAAAAGAAACGTATGGCACAAGATGCTTTGTTTATTGAACGATTCATTCTTATCACCAACTGACGATCGTTACCGCAACGTCGCGGAAGGAAGGAATCGTGGAGTCGCCAGGATGTAACAGTCAAAAAACTTGTAATTTTGATAAAAATATGTAATTTATAGGTAGCCTTTTACGAATTTTCTCTGCAGCAGTCACATAACATCTTAAACAGTTCTCTTGAACAATTTTAACTATGTCTATGTGACCTTTCAGTGTTAATTCGTTAAGATATTCCTCACATTCTTACCCCAAAATAATTTCACTAACATCTTTTTGATTTTCCTTTAGAGAGAATATAATATTTGTAGAAAATGATTTTAAATGCTCTTCTTTCAAATAATTTCGACACATTTAGAAAAGAAAATTTTTAGATTTTGGTTGCAATAAATGGATTCTTGTTTCTAATGCTTGAAAGAATGCATTAAATGCATTAAAGAAATTTAAAATGTATTTGAAAAAAAATAAGCTTTTATTTTTACGTTGCCCATCATAGACAGTAAATATTCTCCAGAAATTGCTTTTTCGCTCACAACCATTTCAGTAAGAAAATGTTTAATTGTATCCCAAGATTCAAGAAGTCTTTCGATGCATAAATAATGAGAAAGCCAGCGTGTATCACATAATTTTAATATTTTGCGATTTGTTTCTTGGAAACGTTCACAAAATTCACGAAAAATAGCCGTACGTTTCGGACTACTATTAAGATAATTAGCAATTTTTTTAATTCCTCGCAATATGCGAGCATTTTAGTATATGCAGCATGCGCTGCTAATGCGGCGGAATGACATGGTCATGAAAATCGAATGTCTCAGGATCAACGTATCGGACAAAAAAATCATTCATTTATCATTAGTTATATCAGATGTTTCATTAATAAAAATTGAAAATTTTGTATTCTGAATCTTATTGACGACACGATTTGTCTCAACCGGGCACAAAACGTTTGTAATAATGTTTTTACATTTCGTTCGGCCCATTCTCATGCTTTTCAACACATCAGGATCTTTTCTTATATGTTGAAAGAAGCGAAGAATCTCTTTTGCAATATAATGGGAAATATTGTCAATAATAAATGCGGCATATCTGATTCCCGCTGATTTTCTACACTCATCAAACGACAAAAGAGATTCACTAACTTGAATATTCGAATCTTCATTTGGTTTGCTTACTTTTATATAATTTTTTTATATTTATTTATATGTGTTTTGGATTCTGCGTGACGATGGATTTGCGATAAGCTGCCAGTGATAGATTTATCGCAAATCCAACAAAAAAATAAACTTGTGTCATGTGGCACTTCAAACAACCAATATTTATATTGTTCAATATTTAACCATTCTTTTTGAAATATTGATTTATGCGGTTTTTTAATGGCGAATCACAACATCATTATTACTATCATTATCAGATAATAATATATTTTCTTTAATATTATTTTTGTGATACGCAGAATCTGCATGTCTTAATATATGTGTTGAATTGCACGAAAAATTTTTATTGCATATACAATCATAAAGACTATTATCGGATGATACTTTGCGTATCCAAAATTTGTAACGATTATCACTAAGCCAGGCTTCTTTAAAATTTCGCTTACATTTTTTTGTCAATTCATCACACATTTTGTTAATTATAAAAAATTAAAAAAATTGATAATAAATAATAAATTAAAAATTAAAAAAAAGAGAAGCAAACAAAGTTACAAAAATAAACAAAATATATACGTGTGTGTTATGTATGTCACAAAAAGGGATCAAAATTCCGTGATTCGTCACAGTGTTAAACTCTTTCTATCTACACGTGTGTGTATGTGCGTGTGTATGTGTGTGTGTAAAAATGCAACTTACTTGCATAGACGTAGATAAAAACAAGTAGAATTGTGCAAATTAGAAACTTGCACATTGCTTCCTCATCATTTTATCTTACAATGCTTAAGCTGCTTTAAGCTACACATACACACATACATACATACATGCATACAGACATTTTTTAGGAATATGATTTTTCGACGTTTTGGAACATTCTAAACACATTGGCATAGAAAACTCGAAAAAAAATTTTGTCACGAAAATAAAGCTTCCTCTATGAGGAAGCAAAAATACAACACGTTCACTAACGCACGTAATAAATATATTATACGAAAAAGAAGAAGCGATCAAGAAGAAGATAAGATGTCGAAGAAACTAGAAACAACTGTTTTTCGTGAAACGACCGTGCATGTTTAAATTTCTTTGTGTGCATGTGAATGGGCAGGACATCTTATCTATACCCCCCCGCACATCGACTAATTGTAAGACCAATAAACGACTATCTTTTATATTGTTCCAATTGTCTATAGTGGGCGGCTAGCGGTTTCTAAACGTATTCGCGAGATGAGCGGATTCAGTCGACGAGCTAAGATACATTGCACAAGTTGAGAGAAAAATGTCGCGTAAATACTAAATAATATTTTAAACATATATTTTATCACTTTTTTAGTCATTGTATTAGAACAATCGGTAATTATGATTATACACCATATACATTTAAGAAATAATATTGTGTGTGCGTGTGTGTGCTGTGCGATCTCACAGATTTCAATGGCCTTCATATATACAATATTATGAAGGATCCTCGATAACTTTCAAAAGGTTTTAGCCATCGCTCGTTATTTATTATAAAAAATTATTAACAAAATAAGTTTAATGAATAGAACGTAATTTTCTGACCCATGTACATTTAAGAAAGAATATTGTATGTGCATGGGTGTGTGTGTGTGTGATTGGCTGCATTCCGTGAAACGCATATGCGCGCATGTATCTATAGCAGTACTCGGATTTAGTTGCACATTTCGGCCCGATTCCGTGGCTCACGCCTATTGCCCCCCACTCACCGCTCATACGTTAACGACGAGTCGCCAGATACGCGTAACTAAGGAGCGCGACGTTTTGTCTCAGGAGCGTCCGTATATAAGAATGTCCAAATATAATAGTAAGACAATACTTTTCTAAATGCACCGCGAAAATTCTCAAAATTAAAAGTTTTTCTTCAATATTTTATATTTCATTGATATAAAATATTGAAGAAAAACTTTTAATTTTGAGAATTTTCGCGGTGCATTTAGAAAAGTATTGTCTTACTATTATATTTGGACATTCTTATGTACGGACGCTCCTGAGACAAAAAGTCGCGCTCCTTAGTTACGCGTATCTGGCGACTCGTCGCTAACGTACGAGCGGTGAGTGGGAGGCAATAGGCGTGAGCCACGGAATCGGGCCGAAATGTGCAACTAAATCCGAGCACTGATCTATAGTATACGTAACATATACTAAAGATAAATGCGCGCATATACCCATACTATAGATAAATACGCGCATATACCTATACTATAGATAAATGCGCGCATTTATCTATAGTATACGTTACGTATACTATAAGTACATGTGCGCATATGCGTTTTAGTCCTGCCAATCACACACACGCGCGCACGCACACACAATATTTTTTCTTAAATGTACATAGGTCAGAAAATTACGTTCTATCCATTAAACTTATTTTATTAATAACTTTTTATAATAAATAACGAGCAATGGCTAAAATCTTTTGAAAGTTATTCAGGATCCTTCATAATATTGTATATATAGATATACATCTATATACAGGGTGTCCCATTTTAAAAGTTCCATCCTCATAACTTTTCAGGATCAATGTTTGAAGGAAAACGACTCCAATAAAAGTTGTAGGAAACAAAGGGGGCTATCTAATAGTGACCTTGGATTTGACATTAAAGGTCATTTTCAAGGTCATTTGAAGGACAACTTCCGTTTTTTAAATGGGGACCCCTATTTTTTATTGCATATTGTTGTAGCTTATCTCGAGAGTTTTTCAAAACACTATAATAAAGTATTTTTTCATTAAGTACTTTTTGAGTTATTTTATATTTTAATCTGACATATTTTGATATAAAAAATAAAATATCTCGTAAAATATTTAGTTTTCGATAATCTTACCGTAATACTTTTATGTACAGAATAATGAGACAAATCAATTAGTGTAAAGAAAAAAACAAATAATTGTTTACACTCAATCTTCTAACACGGTAGCAGTATGAAATCATTACTGCTTCAAGAGATACGGCAAGTTAGTAAATGAGCATTGACCATTCCATTACAGATCACAAGATTCTATTAGCGGAGACCATAATATTGAACTCTCGCTTAAAAGATTCTCATGCTTTGTAATAGATTCCTTTTTAACATTCGGTGCACGTTGGATCTGTGTGTGGTTTCCAAATTAATATCCATTATTGTTACCTGCTAAAATAAAAATAAATAAGATATGATATTAATACATACGAATTTAAAACATTTTCCTTTGTATAATAATCTTACCTGTATAATTGTTATTACCGCAATTCAATCCTTTTTTTCAATTTAATAGAAAATACACAATATTTATATTATTATTTCATAATGTAGTTGCACAATCCCAGTATCGCTGATGTACTTCATTATTGCTTCAACAGATATTGCAAGTTGATGAATAAGCGTTGATCATTCCATTACAGATCACAAGATTCTATTAGCGGAGACTATAATATTGAACTCTCGCTTAAAAGATTCTCGTGCTTTGTAATAGATTGCTTCTTGATATTCAATGCAAGCTGGATCTATGTGTGGTTTGCAAATTATTTTATACATTATTGTCGTCTGCTAAAATCAAAATAAACATGATGTAATGTTAATAGATATGACTTTAAATCAGTTTCCTTTGTACAACAATCTTACTCATATAACTGTCATCATCACAATTCAGTCTTTTTTCAATTTAATAGAAAACACACAATATTTACATTATTATTTCATAATGTAGTTGCACAATCCAAGTATCGCTGATGAACTTCATTATTGCTTCAACAGATATTGCAAGTTGATGAATAAGCGTTGATCATTCCATTACAGATCACAAGATTCTATTAGCGGAGACTATAATATTGAACTCTCGCTTACAAGATTCTCGTGCTTTGTAATAGATTGCTTCTTGATATTCAATGCAAGCTGGATCTATGTGTGGTTTGCAAATTATTTTATACATTATTGTCGTCTGCTAAAGAAACACGCGAGGTTAAGTTAAGATAATTGTACCTTGTTGCAACATTTAAGAATTTGTTGTACATTCTTATGGTATCCAAACACTTTCACGCAAAAAATGCTTATTCAATTCAACTTCAGTAAGATCAGAAAATCTAAAAAACTTACAAATATTGAATAAGCGTTGATCATTCCATTACAGATCACAAGATTCTATTAGCGGAGACTATAATATTGAACTCTCGCTTAAAAGATTCTCGTGCTTTGTAATAGATTCCTTTTTAACATTCGGTACACGCTGGATCTGTGTGTGATTTCCAAATTAATATCTGTTATTGTTACCTGCTAAAATAAAAATAAATGATAAGATATGATATTAATACATACGAATTTAAACATTTTCTTTTGTATAATAATCTTACCTGTATAATTGTTCTTACCACAATTCAATCCTTTATCAATTTAATAGGAAACACACAATATTTATATTATTATTTCATAATGTAGTTGCACAATCCAAGTATCGCTGATGAACTTCATTATTGCTTCAACAGATATTGCAAGTTGATGAATAAGCGTTGATCATTCCATTACAGATCACAAGATTCTATTAGCGGAGACTATAATATTGAACTCTCGCTTAAAAGATTCTCGTGCTTTGTAATAGATTCCTTTTTAACATTCGGTACACGCTGGATCTGTGTGTGATTTCCAAATTAATATCTGTTATTGTTACCTGCTAAAATAAAAATAAATGATAAGATATGATATTAATACATACGAATTTAAACATTTTCTTTTGTATAATAATCTTACCTGTATAATTGTTCTTACCACAATTCAATCCTTTATCAATTTAATAGGAAACACACAATATTTATATTATTATTTCATAATGTAGTTGCACAATCCAAGTATCGCTGATGAACTTCATTATTGCTTCAACAGATATTGCAAGTTGATGAATAAGCGTTGATCATTCCATTACAGATCACAAGATTCTATTAGCGGAGACTATAATATTGAACTCTCGCTTAAAAGATTCTCGTGCTTTGTAATAGATTCCTTTTTAACATTCGGTACACGCTGGATCTGTGTGTGATTTCCAAATTAATATCTGTTATTGTTACCTGCTAAAATAAAAATAAATGATAAGATATGATATTAATACATACGAATTTAAAACATTTTCCTTTGTATAATAATCTTACCTGTATAATTGTTCTTACCACAATTCAATCCTTTATCAATTTAATAGGAAACACACAATATTTATATTATTATTTCATAATGTAGTTGCACGATCCCAGTATCGCTGATGTACTTCATTATTGCTTCAACAGATATTGCAAGTTGATGAATAAGCGTTGATCATTCCATTACAGATCACAAGATTCTATTAGCGGAGACTATAATATTGAACTCTCGCTTAAAAGATTCTCGTGCTTTGTAATAGATTCCTTTTTAACATTCGGTACACGCTGGATCTGTGTGTGATTTCCAAATTAATATCTGTTATTGTTACCTGCTAAAATAAAAATAAATGATAAGATATGATATTAATACATACGAATTTAAAACATTTTCCTTTGTATAATAATCTTACCTGTATAATTGTTCTTACCACAATTCAATCCTTTATCAATTTAATAGGAAACACACAATATTTATATTATTATTTCATAATGTAGTTGCACGATCCCAGTATCGCTGATGTACTTCATTATTGCTTCAACAGATATTGCAAGTTGATGAATAAGCGTTGATCATTCCATTACAGATCACAAGATTCTATTAGCGGAGACTATAATATTGAACTCTCGCTTAAAAGATTCTCGTGCTTTGTAATAGATTCCTTTTTAACATTCGGTACACGCTGGATCTGTGTGTGATTTCCAAATTAATATCTGTTATTGTTACCTGCTAAAATAAAAATAAATGATAAGATATGATATTAATACATACGAATTTAAAACATTTTCCTTTGTATAATAATCTTACCTGTATAATTGTTCTTACCACAATTCAATCCTTTATCAATTTAATAGGAAACACACAATATTTATATTATTATTTCATAATGTAGTTGCACGATCCCAGTATCGCTGATGTACTTCATTATTGCTTCAACAGATATTGCAAGTTGATGAATAAGCGTTGATCATTCCATTACAGATCACAAGATTCTATTAGCGGAGACTATAATATTGAACTCTCGCTTAAAAGATTCTCGTGCTTTGTAATAGATTCCTTTTTAACATTCGGTACACGCTGGATCTGTGTGTGATTTCCAAATTAATATCTGTTATTGTTACCTGCTAAAATAAAAATAAATGATAAGATATGATATTAATACATACGAATTTAAAACATTTTCCTTTGTATAATAATCTTACCTGTATAATTGTTCTTACCACAATTCAATCCTTTATCAATTTAATAGGAAACACACAATATTTATATTATTATTTCATAATGTAGTTGCACGATCCCAGTATCGCTGATGTACTTCATTATTGCTTCAACAGATATTGCAAGTTGATGAATAAGCGTTGATCATTCCATTACAGATCACAAGATTCTATTAGCGGAGACTATAATATTGAACTCTCGCTTACAAGATTCTCGTGCTTTGTAATAGATTGCTTCTTGATATTCAATGCAAGCTGGATCTATGTGTGATTTGCAAATTATTTTATACACTATTGTCGTCTGCTAAAATCAAAATAAACATGACGTAATATTAATAGATATGACTTTAAATCATTTTCCTTTGTACAACAATCTTACTCATATAACTGTCATCATCACAATTCAGTCTTTTTTTCAATTTAATAGAAATCATAATACTTAAAAATATTATGTGAATTATGAAAATATAATAATATTACTCACTTTTAATTATAATGTGCCTTGTTGCAAAATTTTTAGAATTTGTTGTACATTCCTATAATACCCAAACACTTTCACGAACCAAATGTATATTCAATGACATTTCAGTAAGATTAGAAAATCTAAAAAGCTTACAGATATATATTTTGAAAAACTATCAAAATGATAACTAGATATAAATATAATAATAGAAAGAAACACGCGAGGTTAAGATAACTGTCATGTACCTTGTTGCAACATTTAAGAATTTGTTGTACATTCTTATAGCACCCAAACACTTTCACGCAAAAAATGCTTATTCAATGACACTTCAGTAAGATCAGAAAATCTAAAAAACTTACAAATATCTTCTTCTTCTCTGTTTGGCTGTCAGACTTCCAAAGGGAATCGTCCATATACCATCTGCTAGATATACTGAAAGTATCGATAGTTAGATGTGCAACTTGTTCCTTATAGCGAAGTTGTATAAGATGCGGAATATCCTAGTGTTGTTTGTGAAAGCCAGTGTTGGTATGTCCAGAACTATGTCGGGAGTAATCCCATGCAACTGCGTAATGAGCAGATTCGAGTCGTCTTGCGAATTTGGGCAATGAAAGAAGATGTGGTTCATGTCCTGGGAAGGATGACCACACGAGCACTCCGAGGAGTCAGTAATGTTTTTTTTGAAGAGATGGTCTTTTGTTGACGTGTGATGGGATCTCAGTCTTGAGATAAAGGTAATAATTGGTCTCGGAAGATCCTCCTTAATATTTTTTTATTGGAGTACCACGGAGGTGCGAGAACGTCACGCACGTGGTTGAAATATCTTGCCCCTTTGTAATGACTTTCAGAAAGGATAGTTTGCGAAGCTCTACTTTTTGACAAAGCTTTGAACTTGGAATAGAGGTTGGTATAGTGACATTTACTAAGGAGGAAGGTGTCGGGAAGACGTAAAGATTCCTTGGCAAGGACGTCCGCCCTCTCATTACCGGGGATGCCCCTGTGACTGGGTATCCAGAAGATATGGACTTCAAACGCTTGCTTGAAGCATTCAAACAAAGATCTTTTGATTTTTAGAATTCCACAGTGCAATATGCCTGTCGACACCGGATTCTCGAGATTAGACAATACACTCAAGGAATCGGAAAAGATTACCGCTTTCCTTATTTTCTTGTTCAGAACAGTATCAACCGCATATTGTATGGCCAATGCTTCGGCCTCAGTACAGTTATTGTTAATTCTATTCTTATACTCCAAGTCGAGCTCCAGAGAGAACGCAGCGTAGCCAACTCTACCATCCGACTCGGTACGAGATCCGTCAGTATAAAATGTGTCATCAAACTCAAAGGAGGATGTGAGACGTTCAAAGGAGGAAACGGGATCAGGATCTGCCGCGACTTGGCGACCCAAATCCGTATTGATTGAAAGATCGTAATGTCTGCACTCGTACGGGAAGTCGAGGTAACCAGGCAAGTGAAAAGAGTCGATCTGCTCAAAGAGATCCGCGTGCGCGAAGTAAACGTCTAACAAGTTACAGATGTTATAATACTTTTCTCGATGTCCTGTTGGTCACGGAGATCAATTATTAGTTGTCTTAGCGGATGCGAGTACCGCACCATAGTTTTGGCCAAAAATCTGGAGGTGAGGCAAAACCAGCGCGAGTCCAGCGGAAACTCGCCGTTGATATCCAACAGAACGTTGGTAGGAGTGGTAATCATCATACCCGACACAATTCTTAGGGACGCGTATTGTAGGCGACTAACTCTCAAATAGAATTGTTCATTTAGTGGATTGAAGGATTGACATCCCCAGTCCAAAAGCGGTCTAATGAAGCCCTTATAAACATTGAGAAGATTCGAGTGGTGGGCACCCCATCTAATGCCCGCCATAGCCTTGAGAATATTCACTCTGGGCATTATGCGATTCCTCAGATGATTGACATGTGCTTTCCAATTGAGCTCGGAGTCCAAGACGACACTCAAGAAACGTGACGTCGAGGAGAACCGAATATTCCCATTGCCTACCCTTAAAAAGAAATTATGTTCATTCATGAGTATGCGGAGATTTCGTGGTTTGAGCGTTGAGAAAATCATATAGCTAGATTTAGAAGGAGAGATGCCGAGACCCAGACAGGTAAAAAACCGAAACAAGCCATCCAAAGCATTGTTCATCTGATCCTTGATAAACTCTAGTTGACCGTCAGTGCAGTAAATTGCGATGTCGTCTGCGTAATACAATATCTTTACGGAGTCAGGTAGAACAGAATGCGAGAAGGCGATATACAAGTTGAATAATATGGGGCTGAGAATGGAGCCCTGAGGAAGACCAATAGTGGTATCACGATTCTGCAGGTTGATACCCGCGGCGAAACCTATGAGGTGCCTACCGGAAGTCAAGGCCTTGATGAATTTCAGAATCTTAAGAGGGAGACCGAATTTAGCGAGCAGGGTTAATAGGATCTCCGGGCGAACCCTGTCAAAAGCCTTCTCGATATCTAGAAATGCTACACCAGTAAACTTACGGGATTTGTTAGACATTTGGATGCTCGTAGTCAGAGTGGAAATGCTATCAGTACAGGAAAGTCCCTTCCTAAAGCCGAATAGGATTTGCAGAAGAGGGAGCCCCTCTCTGCCCACCATTCGATTCTCCTATGTATTAGCTTCTCGAATATCTTTAGCAAGTTATTGGCCAATGATATAGATCTTAACGAGTCCCTGCGACCAGGCTTGGGTATGAAGACGACAAAGTACTCCCTCCATTGATGAGGGTATTCGCCCTTATTGAAAATCAAGTTGAAAATCTTCAATATTAGAAAATCAAATACGTCTGCAAATTTTTTAATTATTTTATTGCATATAAGATCAGGACCAGATGAGGTTTTAATTTTTAACGAGGAGATAGCTTCATAATATTCCTGTTTCGAGAACGGCATGAGGAAGAACTCCCCACCGCAATTCGTATCAAAGTCCGGCAGATCAGATATTAGGCTCTGCATATCAGGTGTGGGGCTAAGGACAGGAGGGGCCAGCTTATTAAAAGCTTCAAGAAATACGTTCTCAAATATGAGAGAGTGAGGAGAATTATTGGAGTTTCTATTGGATGATTGCATAAGTTCGTGCCCGATTTTCACAGATGGCATTAAGTTACTGCATGGCGGAGTTCTATTGTTTTCGTGTGGTAATTGTTGCTTACACCGAATAGATGACATTGTCTTATGTCAATTTAGCGTCAGACATTGTTCAGATAAGTCCATTTGTGCATAAGAGAAATCATTAAAAAGGGAGAACGAAAAGGTGCATTTGCGGCATGTAATGTTACATGAATTTCGGAAAGGCGTGAGTGTTGGGACTGCACAAAAAAATATTCAAACCGTTTATTTAGACCGCGCTCCTGCTCTCCGAACAGTCAAAAAGTGGTTTGGCAGATTTCGAAATGGTGATTTCAACATGGAGGATCAACCCCGCTCTGGACGGCCTTCTGGCATTGATGATGACATTGTGCATGCCTTAGTGGAAAGAAACCCAAGGATTACAACTGAGGATATTGCTAAGAGGCTGAACATCGATAATTAAACCGCTTTTCGTCATTTAAAAAAACTTGGATACGTTTCCAAGCTTGATACATGGGTGCCGCATCTCCTGACTGAAAGGAATAAGCTAAACCGTATGACTGTGGCTCTTTCTCTTCTCGAGCGTAACAAAAAAGAGCCTTTTTTAGATCGAATGGTAACAGGCGATGAAAAGTGGATTCTCTACAAAAACGTACAGCGAAAGAGGACATGGAAAACAGCAGCTGAAGGAGCAGAACCCGTAGCAAAGGCTGGCTTGCATCCGATGAAGGTGTTGCTGTGTGTTTGGTGGGATCGCAAGGGAATTATTTACTTTGAGCTGCTCCGACGCGGCGAAACAATCACGGCGGACAAGTACTGTGAGCAACTAACTAGACTCGCTGCAGCTATTCGAGAAAAACGTCCGATTTTGGCCAATCGAAAAGGCGTCATCTTCCACCACGACAATGCTAGGCCACACGTCGCTCAACAGACGCTGCGAAAACTGCAGGAGTTGCAAGGGGAAATTCTGCAGCACCCGCAGCAACCGATATTCTCCAGATATTGCGCCTTCAGATTTTTATCTGTTCCGGTCTTTGCAGAATAGTTTAAATGGCAAGAATCTCAATTCCGAGGAAGCTGTCGAAAACCACCTTACAAACTTTTTTCAAGAAAAAACAAGTTCTTTCTTCAAAAATGGAATCGACAAGCTTATAGATCGTTGGAAAACCATTGTAGAAAAGAATGGAGACTATATAATTGATTAATAAAAGTGTTATCTCTAAAATATAATCTATTGAAGTTTATATTTAAATCGGGCACGAACTTATGCAATCACCTGATATAAAAGTATATAAATCTTGCTCGATATTTTTCTTGATATAAAAATTTTTATCTTATTGCAAGACATCCTGCATAACTATCCGGGAACTTAGAGAAAAATTTCTCTAAAAATGGAAGAAAAGTTCTTTAAGAAATCTATGGAAATACTCGGAATCGTACTCCATGCTGAGAAAGCAAAAGTTTCCGTTAACACTTTTAATACATCAACGGGGATGAAGCATTTAAAAATCCGAGATAAAAACACCGCGAGTCGGACGAGCGCTTTATTTTATCTCGAATTACTGTTTCGAGTTGAGCAGACCGCGGAGAAGAGACAATTAAAACTTTAAACTGAAATAGCACCACCGTCACCGTCACTTGGACAAACTGAATTCTTCGGATGGTGGAAAGCTTTCTTTAGTTGGAGCAACAACTCGCTCAAAGAAAACTTTTCGCGATGATTTAAAACGTTTCATCGATGTACTTTTAAAAGTACTTATGTATTACGATCTACATATCGAGATCATCATTATCTCAAAAACTTATATAATAAGAATATGAGAATTATTGGAGTTTCTATGATATTTGAGAAGGCTCTGATATACTTGCATACGGCAGAGATTGGCGTATTCATATTCAAAGAAGAGCAGAACTCACGAAAGGCGAGTTTCCTCTTCTTCCTGAAAAACCTTGATGAGTATTTTCTAAATTCAAGAAGTTCCGTTAAATTGTCTAATGAGGGGGATTGTTTAAATCTTCTAAAGATTATATTCTTTTTAGAAATCGTTTCCTTGCACTCATCATCCCACCATACAGTAGAAGGTTTTTTCCTGGTGTTATTGGACGGAAACTTCCTTGCACCAGATATCAAGAGTGCCTGGTGGATAAAATTGATTAGGTTATCATAAACCGCATCCAAATTGATGCCAAAGTTGTGTGTTTGGTTTGCGTATTTAGAGCATTCAAGTTGAAACCTGGACCAATCGGCCTCAGACGTGACGAAGGAGGGGCGGCCAAATGAAGGAATAGTATTATCATTGGTGAATGAAACAATGATGGGGAAATGGTCGCTGCCGTAATTGTTTTCGAGGACGCTCCAGGAGCATCTTGATGCGATAGATGGAGAGACCAACGTTATATCAAGCGCCGAGGTGGATGAGAGATCCGCGGAGGCCCACGTATAGTTCCCATCGTTGAGACATGAGAAATCAAGTGAAAAAACAGCATTTTCAAGTTTGCGACCCTCCGTGTCTGGGCCTAGCAGGCCCGAAGACCACAGGGCACTCTTCCCGTTCACGTCACTACATACCATGGTAGGATTAAAGCCGGAGAGATACTGAAATACAGAATGCCAGGCACAAGACTCAGTGTATGAATAGTTGCCACCACGCGGGGGACTGTAGAGTGAGCAGACGTATATAAATTTTTCCATGCCCAGCCATACTTTACCAAAGATAAACTCGATGTTATTGCGACCACAGATGAGGTTTATGTTATCGTCTGTAATTTGAGTGAATCTAAGTCTCTTATCGATGAGTATGGCAACTCCCCCACCGTAACGATTTCGATCATGAGAGTAAATATCAAAGTTATTAACAATAGGACGAAAGTGTTCCTCTAATCTAGTCTCGCAAAGAGTGGCGATATTGATGTTATTATCTAATAGAAAAGAAAGTTCAGGATTTCTCCTATGCATGGAGCGACAGTTCTGGAAAAGGTTAATGCTCATCATATGCATTGAGCGTTAGAGAAGGAGATGTTATAACAGTGTATCAAGAGAAAAGGGAGTTGTTCAGAAGAAGAACTCCCATCTGTGTTAGAATGTCTGTTTGTATAGTCTTGACCGCAGAAAACTTGTTTTGGCAGTCGAGAACCCAGTTTTTCAAAATATCTGGGTTAGAGTTGGGACCAAGAATAGGCGTGTTGTGATCGCTGGCCGAGGGGATATGTGTTGAATTGAAGGGACGATTGTTGATAGTTGTATTATTGCTAGAGCAAATATTAATGTCTGTGTCCTGAGTAGAGGTGAAAGTGAAGGGTGATGGAAAAGTGATAGGAGGTTTAGTTAACGAGGAGTTAGGCGCTTTACGTTGCGGTCCAACATCATGCTCTTTATGTTCTTTGTGATTAGCAGATGTTATAGCGGAGAAGTTATTTGTCGTGTACGGGGGCTTGGCGTTAATAGGCAAGCGTTTCTTATTAACCTCCGATAAAGGAGGAGAAAAATTCAAGCCTTAGAGCGGTAATCTCTAGAGACCGCTTCGGCATAGGATTTGTGTAGAGCGTAGGGAAGGAATTTCCCAAGAGTAGGAAGACGATGCGAGAACCGATGGTTCTCATCCACCGAATGTGATCGGGGGTCAGAGCCCTCGAGCCATGTGATTGCTTCGGACTGAGATATGTTATGGTATGCCATAAGCTTCTTGATTTTTCTTTGTTTTTGGAAGACAGGACAGGAGTTGGAGGATGCCTCGTGATCAGCAATGCTATCAGGCAGCTTATATCTTTTACAGTTAACGCATGACAGTTTTTCAGCCGTACATGTCTCGTTAACATTACTATTACAATCGTGGGATGATGTGAGCTTACCACAGCGCCGGCAAACTGCGTTCTTGTCCGGAGTTCGACAAATCCTTGCGACATGCCCAAATCGCTGACACTTTTGGCACCTTCTGACTTTCTCAATAAACGGTGTCAAATACAACCTCTTTCCCATATATATGATACTAGATGGGACTAATAATGTTCTGAAACGTATAATATATGAATCAGATTCGATATATTTAGTAGTGAAAGTTTTATCTGTGTTTTGTGAAGGGATAGATTTTTTTAATCTAGCAGCCTCAAATGGAGGCTGCCATAAGGCATTCCATTCCGGTGGTGGACGGACATTTTTAATTAATTCGCCAGGAGAGTCGTCATCATCGACGCCCCTGACTATAAACTGTCTAATAATTTTATAATTAGGCACATATGCTATCCATGTCCCTCTAGGAAAGATGGAAATAGATTTTTCGTTGAAAATGTCACAGAATTTATTAGCCGTATTACCATCGGTGAAAGTTACCGAGAATTTATTTTTGCCTATTGTTTTTAAATCGAATGCCGATAAGAAATTGTCAATATGTTTAGTAATACGTTTACCGAAAGCAATTATACCGTATGAGCCAGAGTTGGAACGCTGGCTATTGTTTGATGAGACGTTATCAAGGTTATCTATACCTGTTTTTATGTTGTTATTTATTTCTATAGCTTCGGAATCCAGCGCCTGTGAGGAGGGAGGAGGGAGGAGGCTCGTTTTTTCGATATGAATAATGAACGGAGGTTTGACATTGATACTGTACTTATTTTGTAAACGAGGATCGCGAACATTAAAAGAATCTAAGAAGGATCTTTTTGGAGGAAGAGGGCTTCTCAATGTGGAAGACTGGCTCCTTTTGCGATTGCGATGATATATGATGTCACGAACTTTTTCAGCAACATCCTTTTCGTTGCTCGTCCCAGTGGACTGAGAAGATTTTTGAGTAGAGCTTTCAAGATTATTCTCGTTATCTACTTCCATTATTATACACGTTGCACATTAGCTCTTGTGTGTGTTATGCGTATGAGCGTGGGTTTAATACGCAGTATTCGTCCAACGGACAATATGGCCGTGGCCACACTTACGTGGCGACTCGAGATATTTCAGGGCCAAGGAGGTTCAATGCGCGATGCTATGCGCGTCCCGCATGCAGCGGACCGCGATCAACCAAATGTCTCACACTAAGCCAGTATATGGCCCGCGGGTCACTTAATTGGCAAAATTGGCAAAATAACAATTACCACTAAGCCACGATGTTCACTCGCCGAGAGAACAAACGGAAGTCAACTTACAAATATATATTTTGAAACTATAAATGCGATCACACAAAATATAAATATAGAGAGAAACACGCGAGGTTAAGATAACTGTCATGTATGCAGTAGGTAATATAGAGCGCGTTCCGTTTCATGCATTGAGCGCATAGATCGCCTGGAAATCTATAATATATGTTACGTGAACTATAGATATCCAGGCGATCTATGCGCTCAATGCGTGAAATGGAACGCACTCATAGGCTATGCTACGGTTGGAAAAAAACTACAGATGTTCCGAAACACAGCATTAACCAATTATGACAAGGAAATTTTATAATTTTTTAATCTCAATGCTATTGAAATTACGCCATTAATATTTTACGAATTGTGTCTTTTTCTAAGTTGTGATCATTATAAAGGCGGAACAGCCTTATATAACATCGAGATTTCGGCCCGCTATATCGCTTTAATAATCGTAATGTTTTTAATTTTAAAATTTTAATGCGTCAATCCTTGTAGCGGAGATCATATAGAATAATGTCTTTCTCAAATAGTATTGATATCTTCAACAGTAGACGAGATGTAAGCGAAGAATGTATCTGACGCAAATGATTTCGGCAAAAGCGTCGCGATTTCGGCCCGCTTTATCGCTTTAATAATCGTAATGTTTTTAATTTTAAAATTTTAATGCGTCAATCCTTGTAGCAAAGATCATGTAGAATAATGTCTTTCTCCAATAACATCGATATCTTTAACGATGGACGAGATGTAAGCAAAGAATGTGTTAGACGTGAAGAACCCAGGCAAAAGCGTCACGATTTCGGCCCGTTGTATCGCTTTAATAATCGTAGCAGCTTTATTAATTTTAAAATTTAATGCGTCAATCCTTTTAGCGCAAATCATGTAAAATAATGTCTTTCTCTATTAACACCGATATTTTTGGCGGTAGTCGAAATCAAGTAGAAAAATTTATATTGCACGAGAGATATTGGCGATAATGTAAAAAATTTCGTCGCGCTATCATGTTTTAAGAATCATAACTATACAACTTTTAACACTTTAATACCATAATTTCAACAATACAAAGCATGGAAAAAATGCAGTCATTGAACGACATTGGTTTCTTTAGCGATTGCGGTGTTTTAAACAGAAGTTATCTATTATCGCCGATGCTCTTTCTGAATAACGTATTTTAATTTATGCAAAAAATAAATCTATATATAAATAATAAAAATATTCTAACAATCCTTTTTTCTATGACTGCGGTCGATAAGAGATTAGTCGATATAGATGCTGAATAATATTTTGGTGGTTGGTCAATGAGATTAAAAAATTATAAAATTTCCTTGTCATAATTGGTTAATGCAGTGTTTCGGAACATCTGTAGTTTTTTTCCAACCGTAGCGTAGCCTATATTACCTACTGCATACATGACAGTTATCTTAACCTCGCGTGTTTCTCTCTATATTTATATTTTGTGTGATCGCATTTATAGTTTCAAAATATATATTTGTAAGTTTTTTAGATTTTCTGATCTTGCTGAAGTGTTATTGAATAAGCATTTTTTGCGTGAAAGTGTTTGGGTACCATAAGAAGTACAACAAATTCTTAAATGTTGCAACAAGGTACATGACAGTTATCTTAACCTCGCGTGTTTTTTCTATTATTATATTTATATCTAGTTATCATTTTGATAGTTTTTCAAAATATATATCTGCAAGCTTTTTAGATTTTCTAATCTTACTGAAGTGTCATTGAATAAACATTTTGTTCGTGAAAGCGTTTGGATATTATAGGAATGTACAACAAACTCTAAAAATTTTGCAACAAGGCACATTATAATTAAAAGTGAGTAATTTTATTATATTTTCATAATTCACATAATATTTTTAAGTATTGTGTTTTCTATTAAATTGAAAAAAAGACTGAATTGTGATGATGACAGTTATATGAGTAAGATTGTTGTACAAAGGAAAATGATTTAAAGTCATATCTATTAATATTACATCATGTTTATTTTGATTTTAGCAGACGACAATAATAAATAAAATAATTTGCAAACCACACATAGATCCAGCTTGCATTGAATATCAAGAAGCAATCTATTACAAAGCACGAGAATCTTTTAAGCGAGAGTTCAATATTATAGTCTCCGCTAATAGAATCTTGTAATCTGTAATGGAATGATCAACGCTTATTTATCAACCTGCAATATCTGTTGAAGCAATAATGAAGTACATCAGGGATACTGGGATTGTGCAACTACATTATGAAATAATAATATAAATATTGTGTATTTTCTATTAAATTGAATAAAGGATTGAATTGTGGTAATAACAATTATACAGGTAAGATTATTATACAAAGGAAAATGTTTTAAATTCGTATGTATTAATATCATATGTGGGTAGGTACGGGATAGCAGATCTATCGCTTTAGGATACTACCCAACTTATCTTACTTGTAGGTAGATAAATGAATGAGTCGGCTTTTTAAACATAAAGTATATTTATTCCTACTCTTACATCAATAACGCAAATTGCGATTGCACGCATAATTGTCATTGTTATTAATTCTGTACATGGGCTTGTATTTGCCCCCGCGTCTCTTCGTCTGGGTGGAGGCGTCGGCCGTTCTCTTCAGACCAGGAAACTTGGACGGGACTGGTCTGAGTTCCACAATGTCTCCTCCTAAGGGGTTCCCTTATTGGCAAGATTTTGATGGGCGAAATCAGCGGTGGTAGTTTCCACGTCTTCGCTGGGGACGCCAAGATTCGCTCTAGTTGTAGCAAGGAGATAGGCCGGTCCTTCCTTCGCTGGTTTCTCTCCGCGTGGGAAATGCTGGGTGACTGGGCGCCGGAGCGTGCGTTCTCCTTGGAATGGCCACTGAATGGTGGCCAGAGGCCGGAGACCTCCGGCGAATCAGCACCAATGGGCGACAGTGACCCGTCACTGACCGTCACTGACCGTGATCGGAGAGCAGGTACCGGCAATCGTCGGGGAGCAGGTCCCAGTGGAAGACGGCGACCGGGCGCCTGATGATGGCGGACGAGCGCCGGAGGCTGTTGGTGATCGGGCGTCTAAAGCCCGAATCACACTAGCGGCTTGCGGCTGCGATTGCGATTGCGTTAGTGATTTGCTACGCTCCAATCATACTTGCAATTGGTGCTTTCTGATTGTCTGAGGCAATCGCAATCGCAGCCGCGAGCCGCTAGTGTGATTCGGGCTTAACGCCGATGGCGGCCGGGCGCCGGATGACGCTGGCGATTTGGCGCTGGATGATGGCGGACGAGCGCCGGAGGCGGATGACGATCGGGCACTTAACGTCGATGGCGGCCGGGCGCCGGATGACGCTGGCGACTTGGCGCCGGATGATGGCGGCCGGGCGCCGGAGGCGGTTGGCGATCTGGCGCCTAATGGTCGGGAGCTGCTTGTCCTTAGCGTGCTCTCCTCCACCTTCCTTCTCTTGATCACCGGTGGAGTGGCGTCGGGCGAGTCCTTCGCCGGAGGGCGATTTCTGCTACCGTGGGTAGCGTGACGGTATCTTTTATCCGTGGCGTCTTGAATGATGGTGCGGCGACCGGCGCCGTATTGTTGACCAACGTTTTTGAAGCGACTTACGCTAGAAAGTAGGCGACTGGCGCCATGAACTTTCTTCGTACTTTCTCCGCAGGGGGTCTGACCTATATTCCGGCCGGACGGCTTTCCACTTGCAGGTTGGCCCGGGCGCCTTGCGCCGCCTAGCGGTGTTGCCCGCAACTACGCGCGGACGCGCTATATGCCCGCCGAACTGCTTTCCACTTCCATGTTGGCCCGAGCGCCTTACGCCGACTAGCATCTCCCGCACTACGCGCGGACGGGCGAGCGCTTGCGAGAAACGATAATATTTCGCGAATATCGCGCTGCCGTAATTTTGTGGTTGCTGTAGGCCGCCACATCATATCTCATCATTTATGTTTATTTTAGCACAGGTAACAATAATGGATATTAATTTGCAAACCACACACAGATCCAGCTTGCATCGAATATCAAAGCAATCTATTATGAAGCACGAGAATCTTTTAAGCGAGAGTTCAATATTATAGTCTCCGCTAATAGAATCTTGTGATCTGTAATGGAATAATCAACGCTCATTCATTAACTTGCAGTGTCTTGTGAAATAATAATGATTTCGTCTGGTTATGTTAGAAGATGGAGTAGCATTTGTATTGCTATTCAGTTAGTGAATAGATCTTCGAAGGCAGTGCTTTAGCATGCCATATCCAAATGCAGCATATTGTCTATTATCTATATCACAAAATAAAAATCTTACAATATTTTGCTCCTAACCGACTTCTCAATTTTACAGTTACATTGGAGTGTATATATGAATATACTATTTTTCAGAGAGATAATCCCATGTCAATGTGATAATTATATTTGTAATATTTATACATGAAAATCTACATTTATATACTGTCTCACATAATGCATATACATATATTCAAATATAATATTAGAATAGATATATTTATATATTTGTATATCGATGTCTTTCGTATGGTATGCTGCTGTAAACAATTAAGAACTATACTGTACTCTTTCGCACTTAAAATCTCACGATGCCCTGACATATGTGTGCATAATGTAGAAAAACACCCTGTTAGAACTGAAAATATTTATTATTTATATATAGTTTTTTTGTTGTATACCTCTGTGTTTTACATATGATATACTGTCCGTAAACAATTAATAATTGTACAGTTGTTTTTTATACGTAAAATCTCAAGATGCCGTGACATACGTAAAATTTTAAGTGTGAAGGAGTACAATTATTAATTATTTATAGATAGTATATCAAACGTAAAATACAGATATATAAAAAAATTTATGTATGATTAATAAAAATATTCTAAGGCCCTGCGCACAATAGAGAAAATATTAGAAATAGGAATAAAATATTAAATATAAGGAGGATAATAATATATCTTCTCAAAAGCACAAATCTTACTACAAGCAAATCTTTGTTTAAAAAAGAATGTAATGCAATGCATTCAACTACTTTATATTTAGAGCTTAAAGTCATTAATTTGGAGCAATGACCAAGCGACGCGGTAGCGTCGCGACACCAAGTATATATAAAAATTCGTTCCAGCTTGTCAACGGTTTGCCTATGTACAGGGACCGCGTCATATCTTTGAATAAGATTGGTGCAGTCAATTCTGAAGTATGATAATCGTATACCAGAATGTGACACTTTTAGTTTTCATAAGATTCAGACTCTCACGTACGTACGTATGCACGCATACACGCAAAGCGATTTTGTCCCTCAAGGCGCGTTTGCAGCGCTCATGTATGATTTTATGCTTGAGTGTGCAAATACGCCTTGAGAGACAATGTGTATGTGCGTGCATACGTATATGATACGTATCAAGCGGTACACGGTAGCATCGCGACGTCGAGATATAATAACGTTATAAGGTTAATGTTCGCGACGTCAAGATATAATAACATTTTAAGGTTAATGTTATATTTGAATCTGCTGCAGAAAATATATTTGGTCCTATCGAATAAGTAGATTGAAATTTTGTATATACAGGGTGCGGCATTTATAGTGACGCGGGCATATTTTTCGCTGAATCACATGTAATATTATAATAGCATGTTGCAATACGAGATATATATTCATAAGTTTTATGAACATTATCAGAGAGAAATCACTGTTTTCTATGCATACATATTGAAAGACAGAAAGTCGAATTAAGTTTGATTTGTAAAAACTATATTTAATTATATGTTTGTGTAAAATAAAAAGAACAA
>NW_021848360.1:0-1356 GCF_003651465.1 Formica exsecta
TCTTCCCCTTCGACCTGTCCGGCATGGGTGACCCTACCGGTAATTGTTAGCATTTTCGAGTGCAGCAAGTTTGATTGCTTTGGGAGTGATTAATCTCAATTTACCATGAATATATGTATGATCAAAAATAGCTTTTGAGAGAATCTGATTAATATAAATAATATAAAGTACATTCTCCGTTTTTAACGCTATTTTGTTTTTAAAGCACAAGATTCTTTGTCCTGATTAATCAATCAAATGCTTAGTCAAAGTATTTCATTGATTAATCTATATAATAATTTAAGTACTCTTAATAACCCAAGACGGAGTATATGACGTCATTAATCGGTCTTAGAACGATCAAACTTGCTTCATTCGAAAACGTTATACATTACCGCCGGCATAGCTCTCAGGTTCGCTAGAGCACACAAACCTCCTCACCCGGCAAATGCCTTCGTTAAGGTAGAGATACCATCGAGGAGGAAAAATTTTTATTTTTTTTTATATATAGGTTTCTTTTAATAAATAGGTTTTACAATTCTGTCAAATAAGGAATATAATACATGAAGAATTACACAAAATGTATATAATATATAAACACAAATTATGTAATGTATAATTACAAAATATATTACACAAAGTATATTAAAAATTATATTACAGAATATATATTATAATTAATTTTATATGTATATCTAATATAGAATTAATTATATCACAATTATATATTACAAAATATAATCCTACTATTAACTCTTTTTAGCATTAAGACAATAATAATATTAATATAGACAATAATAATAATAATATTAATAATGATAGAAGAACCTTTTTAACAAAGAAGAAAAAAATATATTCTTTCTTCAAATATACTATTTAAATTAATTTTCAAATTCGATTTCGAAAAGGCGTGTGGCAGTCGTCGTTGAATTACTACCGAAATCACTGCTTTCAGAAATCGCCAGGAAAACCTGGGTTTAATTCCAATCCTGCAACGAACATCCCCAATTTTCAACAGAACACCGAACTAGACGTCGCAGATGGATCTTACAAGAACCGACAAGAACACTGCTTTCCAGGAAAACCTGGGTTTAATTCCAATCCTGCAACGAACATCCCCAATTTTCAACAGAACACCGAACTAGACGTCGCAGATGTCGCAGATGAGAACCGACAAGAAATAATTCTACACGGTAAAGATTGGTTCGACTCCTCGCCGGTACGAACCACGATTAAATCGTGAAATTCGGAATAATCTACTCGCGAACTCGCGATTCCGGAAGCAGTCGTCTAATTTCGTAAACGAAAAATTAATATTTAATCGTTAGCTTAACGTCGAGTCTTCACACATTTATTCATTTATTCTTCTATTAAATA
>NW_021848360.1:2310-5558 GCF_003651465.1 Formica exsecta
TTTAGCACGTTAAGGCAATAATAATACTAATATTAATAATAATAGAAGAACACTTTTAACAAAGAGGAAGAAATATATCTTTCTTTCAAATATACTATTTAAATTGATTTTCTGATTCGATTTCGAAAAAGCGTGTGGCAGTCGTTGTTGAGTTATTACCGAAACCATTGCTTCCAGAAACCGTCAGGAAAACCTGGGTTTAATTCCAATCCTGCAACGAACATCCCTAAATTTCAACAGAGCACCGAACTAAACGTCGCGGATGGATCTTACAAGAACCGACAAGAAATAATTCTCCACGATGAAGATTGTTTCGACTCCTCGCCGGTACGAACCACGTAACTTTACTAACGTTTATCTGACGAGAGGGACAGCGACAAGGCCCCTTAGCTAAGACAGCGATCGCGTCCAAGATTAAATCGTGAAATTCGGAATAATCTACTCGCGATTCTGCAACGCCGGAAGCAGTCGTCTAATTTCGTAAACGAAAAATTAATATTTAATCGTTAGCTTAACGTCGAGTCTTCACACATTTATTCAATAATTTTTCTATTAAATATTAGAAGAATTAATGATTTTCGTGATATTTATTAAGTTTGAAATATAATTTCTCGAATTTATCAATAATTGTTTGATATGAAAACACAAAGCTCTTAAATTTATAAATATTTAAAAAAATAATATAGAAATATAATAATATATAATTTATATTAAAATAAAATTAATAAAACATTTATATTTGATAGATCGATAATTTGGCTTTACATCAATAAAAGCAAAGCTTCGATTGATATCATAATATAAATGAATGGGCTATACAAAATTAATATAAAGTCGGCGCAATATAAGAATAAATTATTACTATTTCATATAATTCATAAAACTACTAGCGCCTTCTTCATTTAACAAATTAAATAAAATTTTTTAATTAAAGAAAATATTCTATATCTTTTCCAAATTTCTGCTTTAATTTATATTTCAAATTATGCCTGTAATATGTTTTAATGCATATTAAAAAAATCTACTGAAAATTATCTGATTTAATCTATTCTAGCCCATCCATTTTGAGGCAACGGATCTATTTACAATCTACATTTGCATCTACAATTTACATTTGCATCTACAATATCTACGAATCCGTTACCTCAAAATAAAGTAAAGTTTTCGTCACTCACCGGCACTGATGCGCAACAGCGGAGTTGATGGTCTTAAGGCTACGTTGTCTGTAACATACAAATATAAAACCCAAATTATAGCAATGTCCAAAATATAATTAATATTTCGTGCGAAATAGTTCATATCCGATATGTACAATACTAAAAAGCTCTATATAACTATGGAACAATTCTATAAATTATAAAAAAATTTTTTTTTTGCATAGAAACTTTTATAGGATATATGTAAAAATCTTTTTTTAAAATTTTCTCTTGTTTTATTTATTCAAATAAACAGATTGAATTAATACGCCTACGAGATTTTTAACTAATATAGAAATAATAAATACCCTAGGGTTGCTCCGCCGGTGCAGGATGCCTCTCCTAGGCCTCCTCCTCCTCTCAAGATATCAGGGTTGTTACGTTGATCTATAACATATGAATAAAAGATCCAAATTAGCACTGCTCAAAATAATTAATATTTAAAAAATGTATTATACGCATTAAATTTTTATATTTGATGCATATAATAATAAGCAGATTAATAAAATAATTTTGAAAATTTTGAAAAAATACTACTAATAACTAATAATTCCATATAAAAGCTATAATCAGAAAGGAGAAACTTTTACAACTTTTATAGCTTTTATATAAAAATTTTTTTTTTCTGATTCTCTTGTTTAAATCATATAAATAAAAAATCATATTAAGCGATTAATTTAAATTGCACGTACGCAATTAATAAATAATGAATATAAAATAACATACCACAGGGATGTTCCAACGATGCCCGATGCCTCTCCTAGGCCTCCTCCTCCTCTCAGGTCATCACTCACCGGCACTGATGCGCAACAGCGGAGTTGATGGTCTTAAGGCTACGTTGTCTGTAACATACAAATATAAAACCCAAATTATAGCAATGTCCAAAATATAATTAATATTTCGTGCGAAATAGTTCATATCCGATGCGTCCAATACACGGAAAAAAAGATGTCAAATCAAAACTTATATACTCAATTTAAATCTATAATCTTCTTATAAGAATTTGATAATCTTAAATTTCAACAATATTACAGTCTTATTACAATATTATAATTGTTACCTAAAGAATACAATATACTTAATTATCTTAATAATTATTATTATAATCATTGATTTGAAAATATGTTATTTTCCATGCAATATTTCTTTTTTTCCATTCAAGAAAATTATTCTTAAATAATAAGAATATATTTTTCTTGGTTGAACTATACAAAATGGCTTTATTCAAACCAGTTTTCTTTGTTTAATGCAATATAATCTCATTTCAAGATTTTCACGTTGAAACTAAAGATATTTTCAAAACAAGAATTTCTTTTTTTTCTGTGTACTAAAAAGCTCTATATTAATATAGAACAACTTTATAAATTATAAAAAAAATTTTCTTTTTCTCGACATAAAAACTTTTATAAGATTTATGTAGAAGTCTCTTTTTAATTTTCTTATGTTTATTTCATTCAAATAAAGAGACCAAATTAATGCGCGTACGCGATTTTTAACAACTGATATGCAAATAATAAATATTCACCCTAGGGTTGCTCCGCTGGTGCAGGATGCCTCTCCTAGGCCTCCTCCTCCTCTCAGAATGTCTGGGTTGATACGTTGATCTGTAACATATAAATAAAATATCGAAATTGTAGTAGCGCTCAAAATAATATAAAAATAACTATTTAAAAAAAATTATTGTACGCATTATATTTTATATTAGATGCATATAATAATAAACAAATTGATAAAATAATTTTATCAATTTAAAAAAAAAACGCTACTAATAACTCTAATAATTCCATATAAAATCATAATCTAAAAGTAGAAACTTTTACGAGATTATAACTTTTATATAAAAATCTTTATCTCTAATCTTCTTTTGCTTAAATCATATAAATAAAAAATCAAATTACGTGATTACTTGCTCAATTTAAATTGCATATACGCAATTAATAAATAATTGATATACAAATAACAAATTACTTACCACAGGGTTGTTTCACCGGTGCCCGATGCCTCTCCTAGGCCTCCTCCTCCTCTCAGGTTGATTCACACGCGCGATACTTT
>NW_021848360.1:6705-8194 GCF_003651465.1 Formica exsecta
GAAGTTCAAGATTAACCGCGCGAACATGCATCTATACTATGCACGAACATACGTTGCTACGCGGCCGGCATTCACCTCAGCCGCGATACTGAGGCGTTTTAACGTTGCTCCTACATTAATATATTAAATTTATTAATACATAAATATTTATATAATATATAATATTAATATAGTATTAATATTAATTGATATTAATATAAAATTAATTATATTAATAGGTATTAATATATTAAAGATTGCAACGCTGAGAGACATCCCATTTAGCCGGCTACAAAGTATGATCCTCGATTACAATCGTGAAAACGGGATAGAGGTCCAACGCGAAGACGCGACGACGCGAAAACGCGATATCGCGACAACGCGACGCATCGTTGCTCGTGCCACATATGAGCCATTGTGCGACTCGTGGCAATGCTGTGTTGACACGCGACGCGAAAGGCGCGAAAGCCGTCCGCGGCACGATGACGGCACCGACGACGCGACAAGCCATCCGCGACACGATGACAGCACCAACGATACGACGAGCCGTCCGCGGCACGATGACAGCAACGACGACGCTGGGTACTTGGTTTCCCCTTCACAGTAAGCCTTTAGGTTCTAAGACACTTAGGATCTTAAGGTATACCGTCCAGGTACTGAAGCCACTCCACCACGTCAAGGTGTACCCATGGGAGGGTTATATTATACAATATATAATTTTGTAATATAATATATATACATATAGAATATTTAATAAAAAATATTTAATTTCCTAGCATATTTTTTATGTTTTATTATCCAATAGAATATATGTATTTTTTTTATTATACACAATGTATAAATTTAACTTTTCAAATATAAATTATAGGAAGAATATAAAGATTAGAGAAAATGAGAAGAAATAATTATAAATTATAAATATCGTATTCAGTCATTATTCAATTAACAATCGCGAAATGTTACATCAGATAAATCTCAATTTCTTAAATGCTCCGAAAGTTCGAAAGATATCGTATCTCAAATCATGCATTATGGGATTGAGAATAACGAAAAGAGAAGAGCAATGCACAAATAGATTAGGCACAAGTTAAAAATTCTTTTGATCTCACAAATGAATTTTTCACATATATTCGATTATGTAAAACATAAGAAAAAAATAGAGCTCTATTTATAAATATAAATTTATAGATCTACGTGCGCATAGCGTGTGCGTAAGAGCAAGTGTTATTTAAAAACTGTACTTTTATCTAAAAAATATAAAAAAGTTACTCGTGTTTTAACAAAGAGTGCCAGTTTTCTGAGATCGATTAAAAATAAGTAATTAATTTTGTTTCTCTTGAAAATACATTTATAAATATTAAACTTATAATTGCTACAATATAATTGCTTCAAAATTCTTATATATAAAACAAAAAGACGACGAAAGATACGTTTAGCGAGACGCTAACGCGAGATTCTTCCTCTTGACAAAATATAATTTCTTTTATAATATAATATTATATAATATTTA
>NW_021848361.1:0-2515 GCF_003651465.1 Formica exsecta
TACACGCTACATCGGCCGGTACGTCGAAAATTTCCACGCTTACATCATAACGTGACAAATATCGATGACTTATGGAAGGCTGATTTGATAGATATTCGTAATCTCAAGAGCTATAATGATGGTTATTCATATCTATTAACGGTTATTGACGTACTCAGTAAATTCGTTTGGGTAGAACCTTTACGCGACAAAACAGGTGCCTGCGTGGTAAAAGCCTTTCAACGCATATTCTCGAGAAACAAAGAGCGCCTACCCGTATACCTGCAGACCGACAAAGGTAAAGAATTTATTGCCCGGCAAATACAAAATTTCTTAAAAGAAAAAGATATTCGGTTTCGCGTAACTCGTAATCCCGATATTAAAGCAGCTATAGTGGAACGTTTTAATAGAACGCTCAAGGAACGAATGTGGCGATATTTTACGCACAAAAATACGCGACGCTACATCGATGTTTTGCAGGATATCGTTCGTGCTTACAATCATACCCGGCATTCCACCATCAAAATGCAACCTGCAGTCGTTACGAGGGAAAATGCGCGAATCGCGCGTGAAAATATGAATCGTCGCTGGAACGACAACGGCTATGGGGCGAAGAAAAAAAATCGCGGGCAAAAGGCTAAATATAACGTGGGCGATTTCGTGCGTGTCAGTAGAGCAAAAGTAGCCTTTGAGAAAGGATACGAGGCAAAGTGGAGCGAAGAAATATTTCGAATTCACCGTGTTCTCGAATGGAGAAAACCAAGCGTATACGAATTAAGCGATTTAGCGGGCGAAGTTATAGACGGGATTTTTTATAAACAAGAATTAGCATCTGTTATTAAAGACTTGCAAGGGGAAGAATTTATCGTCGATCGTGTGATAAAAAGTAGGGGACGTGGTAACAATAAACAATTATTAGTTAGTTGGCAAGGATATCCTTCAAAATTCGATTCTTGGATACCCGCTTCAAGTTTAAAATCTTTGAATTAAAAATGAGGGAGGAAGGATTTTATATGATTCTCCCGAGTAATAGCAGCATGCGTTTTTTCCGGAGAATAAAACCACGTGTTTCACCACTGAATTACCTCAACGTATAGACTTGCAGGGACGTTGGGAAGTAGCGCTCACGGAGATTCAATTTCCGACCAGCTTTCTTCATATACGTCCTGAAGAAGGAATCATAAGATTTATCGATATTCAAGAATTCACGATAGGTTCCCAAAAAAAGAAAATCAACGCTAGGAAAGCTGAAATACCATCGGGTATTTACTCAAGTTTGCACGATATTATAGAAGCTGTGAATTACTCTGCAAAATCCGTGGGTTCGCATATCCATTGGCAATTTGGAGCTATTATCGGACGCAAAATTACTATGAAACTTTCCTGCGACATTATGAAATGTGATATGATTCATTATGTAAATTTTTCCGAAAAACTTTGCCGAATACTCGGCTTCGATACGCACAATAAGCTCAATGCTAATGTTGTGGAACGTTTACCGCTGTGGATCTTTAGTGAAACCGACTTCAATATACAGAATGACGACGAGAAGCATGGTAAAATTGAAAATAATACCGGTACATCAGGCGCTTTAGCTTCCTGGATTTATGACGATGTTGAAATTTATACATCTCCATTTTACGTATTTCCGCGCGAACGCGTAATAATAGCCGCCGAACCAGCTAGTTTGTTGCGCGGTATCCCCGACAAGCTCTTTGTCTATTGCGATATTTGCGAACCCTATATTACTGGTGATGTACAATCTCCTCTTTTGCGAATAGTCGCGCTCGATGTTGGAAATGATTACGCGTTCGCGTCTACTCAAATAAAGCATTTCTCGCACACTCAATACATTGCCCTGCGTCAAACGTCTTTTCGCACAATCGAGATAGATATAAGAGATCAACTAGGACAGAGTATACCATTCGAATTTGGAACGCTGATAGTTACATTACACTTTAGGCGTATCGAGTAGATAACATAATAATAGTTAGAGACCGCGATAAAAAATTAAACGTTAATGGATTATTATTCGACGTATTACGACGAGTTACAAAACGGCGGCAGTCGCGGCGGTGGAATTCCGCGAGTTTTCGTCGGATCGCTCTATCAACGAGGTTACGGTATTGGTAGTTTTCTCGGAGGATTGTTCAGACAAGTACTACCTTATTTAACCAGAGTATGCATGCACACACGTTATCAGCATATTAGAGGTAACAAGATAAGTTCGACATTCAATTGGTCAATTAATTATTTCATTTTCCTTTTACACATATCGATATAAATAAGAAATGTTAAACTTTACATGAAGGTGAAGATGTATATATATATATACATTTTGTTAGTATATTATTACTAACAAAACTAGTTCGGTATTTAATTTGATAATTAACTTTCTTACATCTTTCTAAAATTAAAAAAAAAATTGCAAAAGCATGCCTGCGCATACAGCGCAGGCACGTATCCAGATGATGCAGGCGACACAGGCACATATCGTGACTGAACATAGGGGGGGGGGGGGGGGGGGAGGATTCTT